>NC_091372.1:20364079-20394019 GCF_038502225.1 Cherax quadricarinatus | reverse complement strand
ACATACAAATCACGAGCCTTTAACATTTCTAAATTGAATGCGAAGGTATGATATATAAAGTGGTAAAAGGGCACAAGATGCCCACTTTGGATTACAGGGAATCGAACTGGGGTAAAGAACTTATTAGCACTCTGCTGTACAGCCTGTTACTGGGGTCCCCATTCATAAAGACCTCAGATCCATCTAACACTGAACTTGGTCACTGTCTATGACTCAGGCCTCCAAGTTTTCCAGACATTCCGTTGTCCTCACACCAAAACCAGTGCTGAGTGTTACTCCAAATGGCGTCACATTAACCAAAAACTATAATATCCTCGAGTCATTATCCCTGGGTGTTACACTCCAAGTATTGTAACCACTATTTCCTTCTTTTTAGAGCATAACAATTTTGGTCAGAGAGGTTAGGGTAATAATAGTGATCCTCCGGAATGACTAATTTTAATTAAGTATATTCATAATACAACAAAAGCCAGAAATAATATACGAATTATCGTATATAAGTTAAGAATGCATGTTTGTTCTATATTATCCAAAATATATATAAGGCTTTCATAACAGACGATTAGGAGGAGATCCTAGATATAACATATATATAAATAGAGATTATTTTAATGTATAAAGTCTTGTTTCCCAATTGGAAGCAGTCAGAATAAAGCAGAATATGTCCAGGCCGGCTAATAAACCTTGGCCAATTACCAGAGACGAGCAGGAGTGCCCTCGTTGGCTGCTACTTCTTCACCGCTCGTCCCTCAACCTTGAGCATACAGGTAAAGTGGTTCACGTGACGTGACTCACCAACACTCAGTAGAGTAGTTGAACATAAAGGGGGGGGAAGGGGGGTATAACCATCGAACATCACGGCTAACCATACACCGGCACACCGGGCGGCAGGCAGGTTACTATACCTCCAATTAAACTTATCATGGCCATGTTACATAAATCATAATTGTTAATAAGAATTAGCCTTAATAATACAAGGACGTTCATTTCCAATTTAGCTATTAAAGGAAATAACCGCAATGTAATATTAAAGGAAGGTTAACCTTAGGGGCATGACACCCCGGCCCACAAGCAAATATCTAGGCGTTTAAGATGCTGATGGTGTAGAAGAAACCAACCAGCTGGTATAGGGATGGAGGTACATCTCTCCAAGGTTAGTCATCCACTTGCTAGAACTGGACCAGAAACACTGCTAGACTGCAAAGAATTTCCGTAGTTAGGCAATATACGTATTAGGAGCGAGAGAGAGCATTGGCTAACACGTTGCTCGAACCCTTTATGTGATAAATGGAGATTCGGTAAGGTTGGATCCTTAAAGCCCAGCGTAATATTCTAACATTTTTTGATTTCATAGAATTTATGAAAGTTAGAGGATTATTGTCTGAGTAAATATTTATCACATGAGTATAACCGAGGTATACGTCAAAGTGTTCTAAGGACAATACTAAAGCCAGGGCTTCTTTTTCTATGGTTGAATAAGATCTTTGATATTCTTTCAATTTATAGGAAAAATAACATATTGGATGTAGAATATTACCGTTTAGGAAGGATTGCAATAAGACAGCACCTATTGCTGCATCACTGGCATCAACATGGAGGGTGAAAGGAATTTGGAAATTGGGTGCACGCAATACTGGGGTGGAGGAAAGGAAACGTTTTAAACGTTTAAATGCTTGTTCACAATTCTCGTCCCAATTAAATTTATATTTAGGACTGGTCAATCTAGTCAGGGGGGAGGCAACTTGATCAAAGTTTGGGCAAAAACGCCTGTAATAAGTAGTCATCCCCAAAAATCGTTGGAGGGCTTTCCTGTCCTGAGGCGTAGGAAAATTTAAAATAGCTTGGACCTTTAACTGGTCGGGGGCTACTAGTCCCTTCCCTATTTTAAAACCGAGATATTTAATCTGGGCTTTACCAAAGTCACATTTTTGTAAATTTACAGTGAAATTGTATTTCTGCAATGCTTTCAGTAGTTGCTCTAATCTTTCTAAATGAGACTGCCAATCATCACTAAAAACCACCAGGTCGTCTAAGTATGCCTCTACACCTACTAAGGGTTGGACTAAAATGCTCATAATTCTCTTGGAAAGTGGAGGCGGCGTTACACAAGCCGAAAGGCATAACCTTATACGTAAATAGTCCGTTCTTAACTACGAACCCGGAAATCTCTTGGGCCCTAGGAGTTAACGGCACCTGGTAATACCCTCTCAGCAAGTCTAATCTGGTCAAAAAGTTGGTACCAGCTACAGCATCTATTAAATCATCAATCCTGGGTAATGGAAACCCATCTGGTTTGGTGACTGAATTTACTTTACGGTAATCCGTGCATAGGCGTATGGTACCATCGGGTTTTGCGACCAATAAACAGGGAGAGGCCCAAGATGTCCAACTGGGTTCGATCAAATTATATTCCAGTAATGTATTTATTTCTTGTTGAATTAATTCTTGCTTAGCAGGAGAGACCCGGTAAGGGGATTGCTTTATTGGACTATCTTCTAACAATTCAATATCGTGGAAACCCAATGTACAAGGAGTAGGGATATCTTTGAAGATAGAGTTATATTTAGTGATTAACTCTTATTTGAGATTTTTGGGAGGTAGGAAGAACTTCCAGGAAATGGTCTAGTTGTTTTAAAACTTCAGAATTATGTAGTCTAAATTCTCTTACTTCCCTTACAGTGTCATTCCTTATTTCAGTGGATGTAGGTTGAATAGAGGTAATAATAGTAGGGAGAAGGCTAGACTCGTACTTCAAGTTACCTCTGTGATACCTCTTAATTTTCTTACGACGTCCTGGTTCACGGACCAGATAATTCACCTCATTTTCTTTGTCTACTATTTCATATGGCCCCAAATATCTAGGTTTTAAAGAATGTCCTGGAATTAAGTTTTTAACTAACACTAATTCATTTGGAGAGAATGAACGAGATTTAGCCTTTTGGTCGTAAGATTTCTTCATTTTGGCTTGAGCTTCTGTCAGATTCACTGCAGCTAAGCTTTTTAATTTGGAGAGATGTTCTTTCCAAAGTAGAGGACTGGGATGAAGAGGTCCTCTCTTCCCTATCCAAGAATCTCGTAATATGGCTAGGGGTCCTCGTACCTGATGTCCAAAAATCAAGTCAAATGGAGAGTATTTAGTACTTTCCTGTTCAGCTTCACGGAGGGCGAAGAGAAGAAAGGGTAAACCTTCGTCCCATTCACGAGAATAATGCTCACAGTAAGCACGTAAAGTAGATTTAAGTGTTTGGTGGAATCTTTCTAGCACTCCCTGTGACTGGGGATGATAGGCTGTAGAGAGGATCTGTCTTACTCCTAATCGAGACATAGCCTCTTTAAAATCCTTCGACGTAAAATTAGAACCTTGGTCAGATTGAATTTCACGTGGTATGCCTACTTGAGCAAAGAAGCGTATTAAAGCTCTTACTATATTTCTGGAAATAATTTTGGACATTGGGATAGCATCAGGATACCGCGTTGCCGTATCTATGATAGTGAAGATATACTGGTTACCCCTTTTTGTGCAGGGCAACGGTCCTACACAATCAATAACTAATCTTTCAAAAGGTTCTTCAGGACATTTTATTGGAAGTAAAGAGGCAGACGCGGGATTGTGCGCCGTTTTGCCTATTATTTGACAAACGTGGCATTTCCGTAGTTTGTCAGCAATATAAGTCCTCATCTGAGGCCAAAAAAAATATTTCCTTATCTTTTTCTCTGTCTTACGAGACCCTAAATGACCTCCCAGTGGATTATCATGTGCTAGTTCAAATACCATATTACGTAAGGACGATGGCACCACTAACAAGTTTCCTTTTGAACTCGAATCATTATCATTATTTCTCTTCCAAAGAAAACCGTCTTCATCTAAAAGGTAACCTTCCTCTTTATCCTTATTGGTTAAACTTTTATCGTCCTTTAGAGCTATAAGAAATTCTTCTTTATTACATTTTCTAGCTAGGTCCGCAGGGACTGGTAAAACTTTGTCACCTGTGGGTCTCGACTGAATTGCTTCGCTAAACAGGAAGTTCAAACCTAATTCATCGGACATTTCTAAAGGCTGTTGAATATCCACATTTTTAGAGTTCTTAGCCATGGCTCTGGTGACCACATTAAGGGGAAATAAATCTAGCCCTGCCTCAGAGGCTTCTAATGCATAATTTACATCACAAGGATTATCTAAAACCAGAGGCTCTCTGGGTATCTCCAATTGATCAATTTCGTTCCCGATTAATAGATCCACGCCGGCAATGGGAAAAGGTTTATCTGAAAGTCCCACATTGATCCAGCCTACATATCCAGGCAGTTCTACATAAATCCTTATAATAGGGACTTTTATTATTGTGCCTCTGTAAGCCTCTAATAATACGTCTAGCCGGGGTTCATTACTAGTAGGTAACTTTACCAGGTTTGATCTTAATAAAGAGAGATAGCTGCCAGTATCTCGAAAGGTCGTGATGTTTACTAACCTCTCTTTACAGAGTCCGAACTTCCCCTGGGAAAAGTAGGGTTCCATAGCTACTCGGACCTTTTCTTCTGAAGCACTGTCGTGGTAAAGTCATCTATTAGACGGTCTGCTAGACGAGGCCTGGAAAGGTAAAGATTCATCATCCAGAGTTTCATACTTCCGAGAAGAATTTATTACCTGAGTAGGGTATCTCCCTCTTGGTTGGGTTTTATCTTCCCGCTGTTTATGCCAACACTGGGACTGTCTATGACCTAACTTTTTACAAAAAAGGCACAATGGTAATTGATCTTTAGGGTAATGCCTGGAGAAAGAGCCGTTTGTCACCTGTTTTTTGTCTGAATACACCTTCAAAGGTTCGCCAGCTGGAGCTTTCCTAGCAGTCAATCTTGAACTAAAACCTTGGGAGGTAGATTTCTTTTCCGGGGTCTTAGACATTTCTGTGGTTATAGCATGGGAAATTTCAAAGTGATCTGCGTGGGCAGCAGTATCTAACAAGTTAGTTGTAGGAAATGTCAAAAGATAAGTATGAACCCTCTCTGGAAAATATTTAAAAAGGTCTTCATGCAACATCAGCTGGGAAAGTGACTCGGCTGAGGCGGCTCCTGTGGCCCTACGCCAACGCTCGAAAGCAGAGAGCTTTTCCCTGACAAAGTCCACCCAAGACTGCTGAGGATATTTCTTCAGAGTTCTAAACATCTTCAAGTAACTAACAGGTAATAAATCGTAAGCTTTCAAAAGACAATCTTTTACCCGAGTATAATCAGAATATTGTTCAAAAGGTAAGTTTGCAGTTATGGTTTGAGCTTTTCCTATTAAAGATGAATGTATTAAAGCAGCCCAATATTTAGGAGGCCATTGCATCACTTTCGCCTGATTTTCGAATGCCTCGAAAAATGAATCTAAATTATCCTCAGTAAATTTAGGCATCAAAGAGGCTGCTTTACTAAGGTCGAATGAAGGGATTGTATACATATTACTCGATTCTCTTTTCTTCCTCAGTACTTCCCGTTCATAAAGCAAAGATTCACGTTCAAAATTCTCCCTTTTTAATTTTCTCTGGGCTTCTACAAAGGAGGTTTGAAGCGATAAAATACGTTCTAGACGTTCGAAATTCTCCTTAGATTGAATAGTAGTCAAAAGGGCTAAAGAGATTTGAGGTGGAACGTGTTCATCATCCAATAGGACTTTCTCTTGTTCCATTTCTAAAACATCTGTAAAGGGTTTACCTGGAACCGTTTCCTTAGCCTGATGGAGTTCTGTTCCCCATATAGTCCTTGGAGATGGAATTGGAGTCGTTGTAGCAGCGTAGCGTTTCCGAGTATCGGGAAGGTCATGTCCGTCGTCTCCAGTAGGGGTTGTTAGCGTCGTAGTTTCGGCCTCGGGTGTCTGTAGTAAAGAATTCAAAAAGGAAGGAATATCTGCTTCTCCATTCTCAGTCTCTGGATCCTGCTCATCTGGAAAAAGGACATTCTGTATCATACATCTGACTGTCTGGGCAGTGAAATGCCTGTCGTATTTTATGCCCAAGCTTCGTGCTAATTGCCAACAAGATTGAAGCTTCAAATTCTGTAATCTCTCCTTTGTTATATCTTCAAACCTCTCTGCCATTTCTACATTCATTTTAAAGGAAATTCAGTGTTATGCTCCCGGACACAGGCCCCCACTTGTTACACTCCAAGTATTGTAACCACTATTTCCTTCTTTTTAGAGCATAACAATTTTGGTCAGAGAGGTTAGGGTAATAATAGTGATCCTCCGGAATGACTAATTTTAATTAAGTATATTCATAATACAACAAAAGCCAGAAATAATATACGAATTATCGTATATAAGTTAAGAATGCATGTTTGTTCTATATTATCCAAAATATATATAAGGCTTTCATAACAGACGATTAGGAGGAGATCCTAGATATAACATATATATAAATAGAGATTACTTTAATGTATAAAGTCTTGTTTCCCAGTTGGAAGCAGTCAGAATAAAACAGAATATGTCCAGGCCGGCTAATAAACCTTGGCCAATTACCAGAGACGAGCAGGAGTGTCCTCGTTGGCTGCTACTTCTTCACCGCTCGTCCCTCAACCTTGAGCATACAGGTAAAGTGGGTCACGTGACGTGACTCACCAACACTCAGTAGAGTAGTTGAACATAAAGGGGGGTAGGGGAAGGGGGGTATAACCATCGAACATCACGGCTAACCATACACCGGCACACCGGGCGGCAGGCAGGTTACTATACCTCCAATTAAACTTATCATGGCCATGTTACATAAATCATAATTGTTAATAAGAATTAGCCTTAATAATACAAGGACGTTCATTTCCAATTTAGCTATTAAAGGAAATAACCGCAATGTAATATTAAAGGAAGGTTAACCATAGGGGCATGACACTGGGTTTATATTATGTAAATCCGAATATTTACTCAAGCTCAACACACACTCACCTAAAAAAATAAACAGTTCAATAATAATGACAAACAAGTAACGTGAAAAATTTTAGGGGAATCCGGGATATATTTAATTTGATTTAATTCCAGATATCTTAAGGATTAACGGGGTAGTAGCAAAAGTTCGGTTATGTGCACAAACCAGTGAATTCCTTATTTGCCTCAGACACTTTTCATCTGAAGATGGCACTACTGAGGCGACTTATTGAATTAACTATGATCAGCTATGCGCAGAGTAGACAGTGCTGCTGGCGACACCGTGGAGGTGCGCCGAGTCCTCAGTTGTAGAACCAACTGCTTACTGATAACACCTGCTGTGATAAATTCTTGTATCTGACACTAATTCTGGGTCACACACATCTCTGCTGACAATTGAGGTTCACCTGACTTGACTTGCTGATTTATTGTCTAGCATCAAGTTCTTTGATCACTGAAACTGCAGACACTTGTTGCTACTTTTGAAAATAAAGAGATATTTTAGCATTTCACAACACATTTGACTACCACTGGGTGACCAAGTCAACAGACCCTGCACTGCATTACTTTCAAAATGAACCTCGTGTTGCTGTTTTCCACAGCGATTATCCATCATGCTGTCGGGCTGGCTCTATTATGGCGCCAGGTCATCGTGGAAACGTCGTGGCTTAATTCAACAACTATTATGAAAAATAATTTAACTCTGGTCCCCATGAGATGCGCCATAACGTGTATGACTCTCTCGTGGTGTGAGACCTGGTGCCACGACGGAGTCCTCGGCTGCCAGCCCACCAACCTCATCGTCGCGGGTTCCCACCAAACAAACAACACCAATATCAGCGTCTGCTACACGAGACGCTCCCTGCTCCCAGAGTATGCCTTCGGTGCTAGCATCACCTCCTCACTACTTACTTATGCCAGACCACTCACCAATCTCGTTGACGGAATCTACAATTGGGATGTATCATTTTGCCCTAATGTAAATTATATAGTAAGCTATCCGTGGTTCCTGTTGGATTTGAAACGTCCTGTCAGCATTACAAAAATTATCTTAATTGCCCAGCCAAATTCCTATGCAGCAGTTTACTTCCACAACTTCGAAGTCAGGGTTGGAGCTACTCAGCAGACAGGGAACTTTACCTCCTACACGCTGCTGGGAACATTCATCGGTCCAGGAAAGATAAACCAGAGTGTATCCATGGTGTCCCCTCAACCCATAGTCGGCCAGTATGTCTCAATACAAATGACTGTGAGCGGTTACTTGGCAATTTGTCACCTGGAAATATACTAAGATACTGGAGAGACTGCTGAAGTGTGTATATTAACTTTAAATTTATATAAACTACCATCACAACATCCATTTTTGTGATTTTAAAACTTAAGTTTTTCATGTCTTCAGTGCTTTGTTTTTTTAGGACTTGTGACACAATGTTCGGTTTATGTTTAGTATACACAGCAAGCTGCTTTACATTTTCAACTAAGTACAATGGGAATGTTTACATTATTAAAACATGATATCTAAAAGTTTTAACTTGCTGCACAGTGTCAAACTTTTAATAATTTGATGCACTGAGAATTTCCTTTGAACTTGATGCATAGATAAAGTTACAGTTTGTTACTATTAGTAGTTGTAATGAAAGTGAATAATGCAGTAATTTTAAACGTAGAGTGTCAGTGTCCACTTAGATCCAAGCAATTATATATATATATATATATATATATATATATATATATATATATATATATATATATATATATATATATATATATATCTGTATATATATATATATAAGATAGGTATCAGCCAAGGTAGATGCACATGTATAGTCCCACACCACCTGCTTCCCATCTGTCCATATTTATATATATATATATATATACAAACACCTGAGTCATTTATTCCTGTACCAGTTTCTGCCTGTCTTAAGGTCCTGTAGTCACAAATGCTCTATAATGATATTTATAATGATATTTATAATGATATAATGATATTTATAATACTTTCATAAAGGCAATCACCACTTGTAAATTTGCACATTAGTGGAGGTATTAAGAGAAAATGTGATTGTTATAACTGTTTATCATCTCACTTTAGTTCCAAACATGTATAATCTTTCTCTATATTCACACAGAAAATTTAATATTGCAATAAATAATTTTAGTATGCTTATAATTATACGCCTGTGTTATATATACTCCTACAATCTGTTAACTGTAGACCCCATTGAGTGTGAGCCCATGGCGTGGAGAGAAGTCCTGGTGCCACGACAGAGACCACGGGTGCCAGCTCACCAACCTGGTGCCACGACAGAGACGGCGGGTGCCAGCTCACCAACCTGGTGCCACGACAGAGACCGCGGGTGTCAGCTCACCAACCTGGTGCCACGACAGAGACCGCAGGTGCCAGCTCACCAACCTGGTGCCACGACAGAGACCGCAGGTGTCAGGGTGCCACGACAGAGACCGCGGGTGCCAGCTCACCAACCTGGTGCCACGACAGAGACCGCGGGTGCCAGGGTGCCAGCTCACCAACCTGGTGCCACGACAGAGACCGCGGGTGCCAGCTCACCAACCTGGTGCCACGACAGAGACCGCGGGTGCCAGCTCACCAACCTGGTGCCACGACAGAGACCGCGGGTGCCAGCTCACCAACCTGGTGCCACGACAGAGACCGCGGGTGCCAGCTCACCAACATGGTGCCACGACAGAGACCGCGGGTGCCAGCTCACCAACCTGGTGCCACGACAGAGACCGCGGGTGCCAGCTCACCAACCTGGTGCCACGACAGAGACCGCGGGTGCCAGCTCACCAACCTGGTGCCACGACAGAGACCGCGGGTGCCAGCTCACCAACCTCGTCGTCGCGGGTTACTAACAAACAGACAACACCGACATGTACAAGAGGCGCTCAGTCCTCCCAGAGTTTGTGTTCCGTGCTAACATTACCTCGTCATGGGCCAGTTAGTGAGTGCAATGACAGCTCTTGAATTAAGTGATTGGCACAATGTTTAAAATTTGGGCAAAGAGTTCCTCTGTGCCCTGACCTGTCTTCCCAAGCGCTGACCTGACTCTACATACTCACCTGCACCCTTGAGAAGGGAAACACTTCTATAAATAAAAGTTCCCCTTTCACTTGTCTATCTTCTGAAGGGGACCCCAACAGGAGGTCAGAATATAGAGACCAAATAATTTTTTGATTCAGCTTATAAACCGTATGGCAGGAGAGGTGCAGCAGTCATAGGTGGTGTCACATTTGTTCAATGTGGAAGTAGGTCGTGCCCAAGAATTAGGCAAGCGAAGAATTCCTAAGTATTAAGATACCAAGAAAATTTTTTTGATTGTGTGTGTGTGTACTCACCTAGTTGAGGTTGCGGGGGTCGAGTCCGAGCTCCTGGTGTGTGTGTGTACTCACCTAGTTGTACTCACCTAGTTGAGGTTGCGGGGGTCGAGTCCGAGCTCCTGGCCCCGCCTCTTCACTGATCGCTACTAGGTCACTCTCCCTGAGCCGTGAGCTTTATCATACCTCTGCTTAAAGCTATGTATGGATCCTGCCTCCACTACATCGCTTCCCAAACTATTCCACTTACTGACTACTCTGTGGCTGAAGAAATACTTCCTAACATCCCTGTGATTCATCTGTGTCTTCAGCTTCCAACTGTGTCCCCTTGTTACTGTGTCCAATCTCTGGAACATCCTGTCTTTGTCCACCTTGTCAATTCCTCTCAGTATTTTGTATGTCGTTATCATGTCCCCCCTATCTCTCCTGTCCTCCAGTGTCGTCAGGTTGATTTCCCTTAACCTCTCCTCGTAGGACATACCTCTTAGCTCTGGGACTAGTCTTGTTGCAAACCTTTGCACTTTCTCTAGTTTCTTTACGTGCTTGGCTAGGTGTGGGTTCCAAACTGGTGCCGCATACTCCAATGTGGGCCTAACGTATACGGTGTACAGGGTCCTGAACGATTCCTTATTAAGATGTCGGAATGCTGTTCTGAGGTTTGCTAGGCGCCCATATGCTGCAGCAGTTATTTGGTTGATGTGCGCTTCAGGAGATGTGCCTGGTGTTATACTCACCCCAAGATCTTTTTCCTTGAGTGAGGTTTGTAGTCTCTGACCCCCTAGACTGTACTCCATCTGCAGCCTTCTTTGCCCTTCCCCAATCTTCATGACTTTGCACTTGGTGGGATTGAACTCCAGGAGCCAATTGCTGGACCAGGTCTGCAGCCTGTCCAGATCCCTTTGTAGTTCTGCCTGGTCTTCGATCGAGTGTATTCTTCTCATCAACTTCACGTCATCTGCAAACAGGGACACCTCAGAGTCTATTCCTTCCGTCATGTCGTTCACAAATACCAGAAACAGCACTGGTCCTAGGACTGACCCCTGCGGGACCCCGCTGGTCACAGGTGCCCACTCTGACACCTCGCCACGTACCATGACTCGCTGCTGTCTTCCTGACAAGTATTCCCTGATCCATTGTAGTGCCTTCCCTGTTATCCCTGCTTGGTCCTCCAGTTTTTGCACCAATCTCTTGCGTGTGTGTGTGTGTGTGTACTCACCTAATTGTACTCACCTAATTGTGGTTGCAGGGGTCGAGACTCAGCTCCTGGCCCCGCCTCTTCACTGATCGCTACTGGATCCTCTCTCTCTCTGCATCCTGAGCTTTGTCATACCTCTTCTTAAAACTATGTATGGTTCCTGCCTCCACTACTTCACTTGCTAGGCTATTCCACTTGCTGACAACTCTATGACTGAAGAAATACTTCCTAACGTCCCTGTGACTCGTCTGAGTTTTCAGGTTCCAGTTGTGACCCCTTGTCCCTGTGTCCCCTCTCTGGAACATCCTATCTCTGTCCACCTTGTCTATTCCCCGCAGTATCTTGTATGTCGTTATCATGTCTCCCCTGACGCTTCTGTCCTCCAGTGTCGTCAGTCCGATTTCCCTTAACCTTTCCTCGTACGACATTCCCTTGAGCTCTGGGACTAGCCTTGTTGCAAACCTTTGTACTTTCTCTAACTTCTTGACGTGCTTGACCAGGTGTGGGTTCCAGACTGGTGCTGCATACTCCAGTATGGGCCTAACATACACAGTGTACAGTGTGTCTGTGTGTCTGTGTGTGTGTGTGTGTGTGTGTATACTCACCTAGTTGAGGTTGCGGGGGTCGAGTCCGAGCTCCTGGTGTACTCACCTAGTTGAGGTTGCGGGGGTCGAGTCCGAGCTCCTGGTGTACTCACCTAGTTGAGGTTGCGGGGGTCGAGTCCGAGCTCCTGGTGTACTCACCTAGTTGAGGTTGCGGGGGTCGAGTCCGAGCTCCTGGTGTACTCACCTAGTTGAGGTTGCGGGGGTCGAGTCCGAGCTCCTGGTGTGTGTGTGTGTGTGTGTGTGTGTGTGTGTGTGTGTGTCTGTGTGTCTGTGTGTGTGTGTGTGTGTATACTCACCTAGTTGAGGTTGCGGGGGTCGAGTCCGAGCTCCTGGTGTACTCACCAAGTTGAGGTTGCGGGGGTCGAGTCCGAGCTCCTGGTGTGTGTGTGTGTGTGTGTGTGTGTGTGTGTGTGTGTGTGTGTGTGTGTGTGTGTGTGTGTGTGTGTGTGTGTGTGTACTCACCTAGTTGAGGTTGCGGGGGTCGAGTCCGAGCTCCTGGTGTGTGTGTGTACTCACCTAGTTGTACTCACCTAGTTGAGGTTGCAGGGGTCGAGTGCAAGCTCCTGGCCCCGCCTCTTCACTGGTCGCTACTAGGTCACTCTCCCTGAACCATGAGCTTTATCGTACCTCTGCTTAAAGCTATGTATGGATCCTGCCTCCACTACATCGCTTCCCAAACTATTCCACTTCCTGACTACTCTGTGGCTGAAGAAATACTTCCTAACATCCCTTTGATTCATCTGTGTCTTCAGCTTCCAACTGTGTCCCCGTGTTGCTGTGTCCAGTCTCTGGAACATCCTGTCTTTGTCCACCTTGTCAATTCATCTCAGTATTTTGTAAGTCGTTATCATGTCCCCCCTATCTCTCCTGTCCTCCAGTGTCGTCAGGTTGATTTCCCTTAACCTCTCCTCATAGGACATACCTCTTAACCCTGGTACTAGTCTTGTTGCAAACCTTTGCACTTTCTCTAGTTTCTTTACATGCTTGGCTAGGTGTGGGTTCCAAACTGGTGCCACATACTCTAATATGGGCCTAACGTACACGGTGTACAGGGTCCTGAACGACTCCTTATTAAGATGTCGGAATGCTGTTCTGAGGTTTGCCAGGCGCCCATATGCTGCGGCAGTTATTTGGTTGATGTGCGCTTCAGGAGATGTGCCTGGTGTTATACTCACCCCAAGATCTTTTTCCTTGAGTGATGTTTGTAGTCCCTGGCCCCTTAGACAGTACTCCGTCTGCGGTCTTCTTTGCCCTTCCCCAATCCTCATAACTTTGCACTTGGTGGGATTGAACTCCAGGAGCCAGTTGCTGGACCAGGTCTGCAGCCTGTCCAGATCCCTTTGTAGTTCTGCCTGGTCTTCGATCGAATGAACTCTTCTCATCAACTTCACGTCATCTCCAAACAGGGACACCTCGGAGTTTATTCCTTCCGTCATGTCGTTCACAAATACCAGAAACAGCACTGGTCCTAGGACTGACCCCTGTGGGACCCCGCTGGTCACAGGTGCCCATTCTGACACCTCGCCACGTACCATTACTCGCTGCTGTCTTCCTGACAAGTATTCCCTGATCCATTGCAGTGCCTTCCCTGTTATCCCTGCTTGGTCCTCCAGTTTTTGCACTAATCTCTTGTGTGGTACTGTGTCAAAAGCCTTCTTGCAGTCCAAGAAAATGCAATCCACCCACCCCTCTCTCTCTTGTCTTACTGCTGTCACCATGACATAGAACTCCAGTAGGTTTGTGACAGGATTTCCCATCTCTGAAACCATGTTGGCTGCTGGTGATGAGATCATTCCTTTCTAGATGTTCCACCATTCTTCTCCTGACAATCTTTTCCATGATTTTGCATGCTATACATGTCAGTGACACTGGTCTGTAGTTTAGTGCTTCATGTCTGTCTCCTTTTTAAAAGATTGGGACCACATTTGCTGTCTTCCATGCCTCAGGCAATCTCCCTGTTTCGATAGATGTATTGAATATTGTTGTTAGGGGTACACATAGTGCCTCTGCTCCCTCTCTCAGGACCCATGGAGAGATGTTATCTGGCCCCATTGCCTTTGAGGTATCTAGCTCACTCAGAAGCCTCTTCACTTCTTCCTCGGTTGTGTGTACTGTGTCCAGCACATGGTGGTGTACCCCACCTCTCCGTCTTTCTGGAGCCCCTTCTGTCTCCTCTGTGAACACTTCTTTGAATCTCTTGTTGAGTTCCTCACATACTTCACGGTCATTTCTTGTTGTCTCTCCTCCTTCCTTCCTTAGCCTGATTACCTGGTCCTTAACGGTTGTTTTCTTCCTGATGTGGCTGTATAACAGCTTCGGGTCAGATTTGGCTTTTGCTGCTATGTCGTTTTCATATTGACGTTGGGCCTCCCTTCTTATCTGTGCATATTCGTTTCTGGCTCTACGACTGCTCTCCTTTTTCTCCTGGGTCCTTTGCCTTCTATATTTCTTCCATTCCCTAGCACACTTGGTTTTTGCCTCCTTGCATCTTTGGGTGAACCATGGGCTCATCCTGGCTTTTTCATTATTCCTGTTACCCTTGGGTACAAACCTCTCCTCAGCCTCCTTGCACATTGTTGCTACATATTCCATCATCTCATTAACTGGCTTCCCTGCCAGTTCTCTGTCCCACTGAACCTCATTCAGGAAGATCCTCATTCCTGTGTAGTCCCCTTTCCTGTAGTTTGGTTTCATTTGTCCTTGCCTTCCTGCTTCCCCCTCCACTTGTAGCTCTACTGTGTATTCGAAGCTCAAAACCACATGATCGCTGGCCTAAGGGGTCTTTCATATGTGATGTCCTCAATATCTGCACTACTCAAGGTGAATACTAAGTCCAGTCTTGCTGGTTCATCCTCTCCTCTCTCTCTTGTAGTGTCCCTTACGTGTTGGTACATGAAATTTTCCAGTACCACCTCCATCATCTTAGCCCTCCATGTATCTTGGCCCCCATGTGGCTCCAAGTTCTCCCATTCGATCTCCTTGTGGTTAAAGTCACCCATGATCAGGAGCTTTGCCCTGCATGCATGAGCTCTTCTCGCCACTGCAGCCAGTGTGTCAACCATCGCTCTATTGCTCTCGTCATACTCTTGCCTTGGCCTCCTGCTGTTCTGTGGTGGGTTATACATCACTGCAATTATCACCTTGGGACCACCAGAGTGAAGCGTTCCCGCTATGTAATCACTTTCTTCTCCGCTGTCTCCTCTCTCCAGCTCATCAAAATTCCATCGGTGTTTGATCAGCAATGCCACTTCTCCACCCCCCCTGTTCCTTCTGTCTTTTCTCAGGATCTGGTGTCCCGCTGGAAAGATGGCATCTGTTATCATACCTGTAAGCTTGGTTTCTGTGATCGCTATGATGTCTGGTGATGCCTCTTTGACTCTTTCGTGCCACTCCTCCCACTTGTTTTTTTATTCCATCAGCGTTTGTGTACCATACCTTCAGTTTCCTTTCTAACACTGTGGTTTGGGAGGCCTGTGGGGGTGGGAGACCTGGTAGCTTACTGTGGGATTCTATAGTTGGGGGTTGGGTGGAAGCTGTGGGTATGGATTGTATTGTGTGTTGGGATGGTATGATAGGTTGAGGGGTTCTGAGGATAGTTGTGTGTGTGCTTGCCCTTGCTGCTCTGTTCTGCTCTGACTGACCTCTGCTGGTTCCATCCTTGTCTCCTTTCCTAGCTCCTTTCGCTTTTTTGTCCTCTCCCTCAGCTGCTTTCTCTCTGTTTGTGTTCTGTCTCTGTCTAGGAACACCTTCTTGTACTCTTCCGAACTTTTCAACCGTGGTTTCTCTTGGAGGATCCTGTTTTGCACTGTTTCTGTCCTGAGAATCAGCTTGATCGGTCGGTTTCTCCCCTTCAAATACCCCCCTATTCTCTGAAAATTTACAATCTCATCCATGTCTTCTCCCCCTATTTCTGTGATGATTTTCTCAATCTCCTTTCTTTCTTCCTGCCGTCTTTCAGTGTGTGTCCTTTCCTCTCTCTCCCGAAGCCCATGGATAATCACTGATTTTGCCCTTTCCTCCTCCCATTGCCTCTTCCTCTGTGACTCTGGTTCCTGTCTGTATATGGTCATTTTCTCCCTTGATTTTTCCAGTGGCTCTTGGTAGCATGGTTGTGCCTCAGCATTCGACCTATCTCCCTCTCCATCTGCACCCATCTGCTCTTCCCTTCCACTCACTGGCCCTTCTTTGCAGGCTGATATGATCTTAGCATAATTCATATCTCCTTCCTTCCTGTTCAGCCTCTCATCATCGTATGGTGTGTCTTCTCTGGTCACTACCCCTGAGACTTGCTTCAGCCTGTTTACCTCAAATTCTAGGACCTTTACCCTGGCTACTACAGTTTCGACTTGTGACTCCCAATTCTTCGTCTCCTTCTCCAACCTCTTTTCCCATTTCACAGAGAGCTCTTTCTCCATTTTTTCAGAAAGCTCTCCTAATTTTCTCTCCCATTCTTGCTCTATCCTTTTCCACTGTTCCTCCATCCATTCCTCCCTAGCAGTACCATTGTCATCTGATCCCTGATTCCTGCGAGTCCCAACCATTTTTTTTTATGAAAGAGAGAAAGAGAAAAAGAAAAAGGGAGAGAGAGTGAGAGATAGGGAGAGAGAGAAGGGGAGCCTAGAAGGAGGGGAAAAGAAGGGAAAAAGGGGGAGAAAGTGAGAGAGGGAAAAGGTAAGAGAGAGGGGGGAGTTAAAAGGGAAGAGAGAGAGAGAAGAGGAAAAGAGAGAGTAAAAGAGGAAGAGAGAGAGTGAGAGAGAGAGAGAAAGAGTGAAAGGAAGAGAGAGAGGATGAGAGAGAGGATGAGAGAGAGGATGAGAGAAAGGGGGAGAGAGAAAGAGGGAGAGAGAAAGAGAGAGAGAGAGAGAGAGAGAGAGAGAGAGGAGAGGAGAGGGAGAGAGATGGGGGGAAAGGAAGGGTTATAGGGTCACTTCACAGGAAGGTGTAAAATCCTGTATGTGTGTGTGTGTGTCTATATATGTGTGTGTGTGTGTCTGTATGTGTGTGTGTGTGTGTGTGTGTGTGTGTGTGTGTGTGTGTGTGTGTTTATGTGTGTGTGTGTGTGTGTGTGTGTGTGTGTGTTTATGTGTACTCACCTAGTTGTACTCACCTAGTTGAGGTTGCGGGGGTCGAGTCCGAGCTCCTGGCCCCGCCTCTTCACTGATCGCTACTAGGTCACTCTCCCTGAGCCGTGAGCTTTATCATACCTCTGCTTAAAGCTATGTATGGATCCTGCCTCCACTACATCGCTTCCCAAACTATTCCACTTACTGACTACTCTGTGGCTGAAGAAATACTTCCTAACATCCCTGTGATTCATCTGTGTCTTCAGCTTCCAACTGTGTCCCCTTGTTACTGTGTCCAATCTCTGGAACATCCTGTCTTTGTCCACCTTGTCAATTCCTCTCAGTATTTTGTATGTCGTTATCATGTCCCCCCTATCTCTCCTGTCCTCCAGTGTCGTCAGGTTGATTTCCCTTAACCTCTCCTCGTAGGACATACCTCTTAGCTCTGGGACTAGTCTTGTTGCAAACCTTTGCACTTTCTCTAGTTTCTTCACGTGCTTGGCTAGGTGTGGGTTCCAAACTGGTGCCGCATACTCCAATATGGGCCTAACATACACGGTGTACAGGGTCCTGAATGATTCCTTATTAAGATGTCGGAATGCTGTTCTGAGGTTTGCTAGGCGAAAACAATGTACACTGACAAAAATACAATAAGGAGTAAAACAACATAGATAACATCTCAGAGCTGTATCTCGAATACTTCGTCCAGCTCCCCAGTGGTGGGCCACATGCTCAGAATGCTGGAGGCATTTTCCCTCTGGATCGTAACACTGAGTCTCTGAAAGAGGAAGGTGGCTGCTCTGTGATCCTTGGTTTATGTGATGAGTTCTTCACCCAGCTCTTTGAAGAACTTTATAGCACACTTCCCACATGCTCCAAGGGTCTCCGACCATATTGGGATTAAGTTACAACAAGAGGGAAGGCCTACATATCTGGGGGTCTTCTCGGTCTCCCTGTAGCTGGCGGCTCCACCCTCTTCAGTTTCAGAATATGACAAGTAGGTGTTTGCTAGTGTGGCGGCATAGGTGTAGTCCAGGCAATCTGCTTACCATCCTTCCAGGGTAGCATAGTGGCTCCATCAGGAAGCTTTTGAATTCAGTAAGACCTCTGTACTTGGGTTTCCTGTTCAGCTGGGCAACGGGCTGTGGCGAGGCTTCTCTATATGATGTTGTTGACCTCCTCAGGTCTGGCATACTTCCCTTCTGAAGTGTGTGACACAGGAGACCATGCCGCAAATACACCTATGTTCGGTGAGTATGAGGGCGGCTAGGCGACGAGCAACACCAATCCGAATGACCTGTGGGTCGAGTCGAGTGATCAGAGATGAATTGAGAACAGCTAAACGAAATCTTCATGTGTGAGTGTGTGTCTTTCAACTCACCAGCCGTATCCCACCTAGGCAGGGTGACCCCCCCCAAAAAAAAAAAAAGTTTTCCTTTATAAATTTAGTAAGGTATACAGGAGAAGAGGTTACGACTTGGACCTTGCTCCCGGCATTTTAGTGGCATCTTAGGACACGCATGGCTTACGGAGGAAGAATTCTGTTCCACTTCCCCATGGAGATAAGAGGAATTTAACAAGAACAAGAACTACCAAGAAAAAAAACCAGTGGGGTGTGTATATATGCTTGTATATACATGTGCACAGTGACCTAAGTGTAAGTAGAAGTAGCAAGATGTACCTGAAATTTTGCATGTTTATGAAACAGAAAAAGACAAGATAAACCTCACAACCTGTCGGTATTTTATATCATTTTAGTACTGACTCTGTCAGACACTGCAACACAATGTTATCTTGGTACAAAACAGAAAACAACCTTGACAAATTATGCAAGTGAGAGTGGCTGGATTTGAGAGGGACCTGACCTCTCAATGATTACATTTTTTTCTTCTATTAGTGGCCTACACCTCACCTCCATACTGTAAATAAAAAAAAAGAAAAAAAAAGACACAATATCGTGACTGGAAATTACACAAATAACCCACATGACGACGTTTCGGTCCGACTTGGACCATTTACAAAGTCACACTAACGAAAAGGGGAGAAGGAGGGATATATATAGGCAGGAGGTGGTAATAGTAGTAGTAGTAGTGGAGGTAGAAGGTAGTAGTAGTGGATAAGGTAGTAAGGAGGAGGAGGAGCCAGTCAAATAATACTGTCACTTCAACTTCACATTATTTCAGACTATGGAACAAATACTCTTCTCCAGGCTGAGGGACTGACTACCTCAAAACTTCGCCTTCATTGGTGATGGACTGATTACATCGTCTTTGCATCTCTTCTGCTTCTATCAACTTTTCTGTATTCGACTGAAGAAGCCTACTCTGTAGGCGAAACGTTTCGAAATAAAGATACCTAACTGTTGCATATGTGTTTTATCTAACAAACTGAAACTTTGTCTATGCATCAAGTTAAAAGGAAATTCTCGGTGCATCAAGTTATTAAAGGTTTGTCACTGTGCAACATATTAAAACTTTTAGGCATCATGTTGTTTTAATAATTTAAACATTCCCATTATGCTTAGAAGAATTTGTAATTCAACTTACTGTGTATATTAAACATAAACCGAACACTGTGTAGCAAGTCCCATAAAGCATAAAGCACTGAAGACATGAAAAACTTGTTAAGTTTTAAAGTCACAAAAAATGGATGTTGCGAGGATGGTTTATATAAATCTCAAGTTAACACAGACACTTCAGCAGTGTCTCTAGCATCTTAGTATATTTCCAGGTGACAAATTGCCAAGTAACCGCTCACAGTCATTTGTATTGAGACATACTGGCCAACTATGGGTTGAGGGGACACCATGGATACACTCTGGCTTATCGTTCCTGGACCGATGAATGTTCCCAGCAGCGAGTAGGAGGTAAAGTTCCCTGTCTGCTGAGTAGCTCCAACCCTGACTTCGAAGTTGTGGAAGAAAACTGCTGCATTGGAATTGGGTTGGGCAATTAAGATAACTTTTGTAATGCTGGCAGGACGTTTCAAATCCACCAGAAACCACGCATTGCCTGTTTTATTGCTTACATTAGGGCAAAATGTTATATTCCAATTGTAGATTCCGTCAACGAGGCTGCTGATTGGTCTGATATTAAGAAAAAGTGGCGACGAGGTGATGGTAGCACCGAATGCATACTCTGGGAGCAGGGAGCGTCTGGTGTAGCAGTCGAGGACGTTGGTGTTGTTTGTTTGGTAGGATCCCGCCACGATGAGGTTGGTGAACTGGCAGGCTAGGACTCCGTCGTGGCACCAGGTCTCTCACCATGAGAGAGGCATTAACTTCAAGGCGCATTTCATGGAGTCTAGAGTTAAATCATTTGTCACAATGCCTGTTTAACTCAACCACGATGATACCACGATGACCTGGCGCCATAATAGAAGATCCAGTCCGACAGCATGATGGATAATCGCTGTGGAAAACAGCAACACGAAGTTCATTTTGAAAGTAAAGTAGTGCAGCGTCTGTTGATTTGGTCACCCAGTGGTAGTCAAATGTGTTGTGAAATGCTAAAATATCTGTTTATTGTCCAAAGGAGCAACAAGACTCTGCAGTTTCTGTGATCAATGAACTTGATGCCAGACAATAATTCAGCAAGTCAAATCAGGTGAACCTCAATTGTCAGCTGAGGTGTGTGTGACCCAAAACTAGTACTTATCACAGCAGGTGTTATCAGTAAGCAGTTGGTTCTATAACTGAGGACTCGGCGCACCTCGACGGTGTCGCCAATAGCACTGTCTACTCTGCGCATAGCTGGTTGGATAGTTAATTCATTAAGTCACCTCAGTGGTGCCCGCTGCAGACTGTAAGTGTGTGAGGTGAATAAGAAATTCACTGGCTTGTGCACATAACCGAACTCTTGCTACTCCCCTGTTAATCGTTAATATACCTGGAATTAAATAAATTAAATACATCCCGGATTCTCGTAAAAAAATTTCACGTTACTTGTTTGTCATTATTATTAAACTATTTAATTTTTTAGGTGATTTGTGTGTTGAGCTTGAGTAAATATTCGGATCTACATAATGTTAACTCTGGGAAAATGACTCAAGGGTATTATAGTTTTTAGTTAATGTGACGTCATTTGGAGTAACAGTCAGAACTGGTTTTGGTGTGGGGAGAAGGGAATGTCTGGAAAATTTGGAGGCCTGAGTCATAGACAGTGACCAATGCTAACATTTCCCAGTTCTGTGTGAGATGGATCTGAGGTCTTTTTAAATGGTGACCCCATTAACAGGCTGTACAGCAGTGGGCTAGTAAATTCTTGACCCCAATTCGATTCTCTGTCATCCAAAGTGGGCATCTTGTGCCCTTTTTCCACTTTGTGTATCATATCTTTGCATTCAATTTAGAAATATTAAAATCTCGTGTTAAAAGTTGAGAGCTTTTTGTCCTATCAAAATCCTAGTGACACTGCTGATTTGTATGTATACATTTACAGTATATATGAATAAATACAACTATGACATTCCCACTTTCTCTTTCTGAAGATTCATCTACTAACATGGATAATTAACTGGATATGACAATACAAAGTTGAATATACTTTGACTCTTTTAGCACAGTGACTCAGTTGAAAATGATCTGGTAATACCGAGAATCTGTGGAAAAGGACACTTGTGTACAGTTCCTGGTATTTATTAAGAGAAACATTTCGCCGCTCGAGGCGAAATATATCCTTTAATAATGTCCTGAACTGTACGCAAGTATGCTTTTCCAAACATCACCGATGCTTGGTTGCTTTGTAAAGGCAGAGTATTTCAGAATTATTACTTGCGTCATTTTATCATGAAGAAAGTGTACAGATGGTGCAAGAGTAATTATTCCAGCGGTACTAAGGTTATGATAGAAACATAATTCTAGCGTCAATCATAGACTATCATCAAGGGAAAAACATCTGAAGGCTATCCATGAATATCACTAGCTCAAGAAATATTAAATACCGCTTGTTCGTGGTTACAATACGATATATACTGCAAGTAGAGGCTAGTACACCAAACGGGGAGAAAGATGAAATTAACTCTGAAGCACCAACAGCATCGTATGTCCTCGGATCACGGTACAACACCTTGCTCTGCTTGGTGCGTGATTCTTGTAGGATTGTATGGTCCAGTGGGATAGTGTCGTGGAATTTTCGCTAACCATGAGACGGGCTAAAACAACAATAAAATAATCAATAACAACACTGCTAGTCGCAGTGTTGTTATTGATTAAATACCACTTGTTCAAGTATTTATATAAATGTATACATGCATATCATGCAATATCCTAACATTAATGAAAATTCGACGACATACAGAAATAAGCGTGTAAGTGCTTGACTTCTCAACTGCTGTCATGTCGAGTATATCATGAACTTAATGTGTAATGGAGAGGCAAAGTATAAGTGAAGGACTCCAGACATTACTGCTGAGTGCAGACACGCAGACACGCTGCTAGACTATTGAAAAGGCTCTACTGATCCTCAGTCTTCTCTTCTTGAAAGCCTTCATTGGGCTTTTAAGAAGGCATTAGAGTGTGAGCAAGAAATCTCCTTATGAAATTATATGACTACTCTGATAAATAAAAGGGTCGCATGTAGTTTCTGATGCGAGGAAGTTAATTTTTAGTTCTGTCATCTTATTTTAGTCACGAATCTTGACAATGGTGTCTGTTTATTGTGGAGCATCATACACGCGCAAGTTACAAAAAGTTTTGAGGTTGATTGCAGTGTGAATGTTTTACAAATAGGTTTCTCAATTTCAATTAAAATGAAAAATTGTCTAAAGTTCGGTATTTTATTTCGGCGAGAATTTTAATGACTTAAAACTAGGATTTGTTTTTACCAGTGGTCGCATAAAACGAAATTTTTGTAATGTGTATAGTAATTTTTACAAAGATTGCCAAAAAGAAAAAAATCAGAGGATATACAGGTTCAAATTTAATTACTAAAGTAAATGAATGCAAAAAAATATGATATATACAACTCGGATCAGTAGTTTTTCGTTATACCAAGAGCCATATAAATCACTTTTCGGGAAGTGTCATTTCACTTATACAAAATGCAACTACAAAAGATAAATTTTTGAATTGACTTTAAATACTCATGTTGAGTTTCAACATCAAGTCAGTGGAGAGAGGAAGTCTTGTCATCACTACTTTCCGCACCTTACTGTTTCTTCTGCGTCTTTGTTAACTTGCTGAAGCCTCAGTTGATGGCTGACATGTACAGCTCTCTCTGTATTTTGCTTTATTACGTCTTGTGTGTGTTTGTGTGTGTGTGTGTGTGTGTGTGTGTGTGTGTGTGTGTGTGTGTGTGTGTGTGTGTGTGTGTGTGTGTGTGTGTGTGTGTGTGTGTGTGTGTGTGTGTGTGTTGGCTTGTGCTTCAGATCCTGAAACAGTGTAGATTTTCCTGTATCCTGAATTATTAAGTCAATTCTTACAGAGAAACAATAGTATTGTGATTGCACTAACACGGATGAAATCGAATGACATAGACTCGAACTGTGACAATGAAAATAAGTCACATTTTTTGGCTTATTTTAATACAAGACCAATGTCAAAGTTTAAATTAATAAAGGTTGCTTGAAATAAAAAGTAAAGTAGTTTCAGTTTTTATTGATTTAACATTGCAATGTAAGTTTCTTTTTTATTAACATATTAATAAATCTGCTTTTACAATGGCGAGAGTTCTCAAGTTAGTTAATAATGGTGATACAGTGAAAGAATGTAAATAAGACACACAATGTGGCTTATTACATTTTGTTTTGAAGACGTTTTGTCCACCAAATATCACTATTTTATTTCAAGCTTATGATTAGTAGGCCCATGTGGCCTTAAAGAGATTGGGTTAAGTGTTTTGGTCCTATAGACTGGAAAAAATCATTAAGAACACACTATAATATGTTACTTGCCTTCACGTCTATATTAATCTTCAACAGAATTAGAGGGTAAAATGTGCTCTACTTCTACAAACAATGAGCAGCACACCAATGTGTAAACATTATATGTGACATCTCTGTGAAATTAAATAAACTACAGTACATTTTTCTTTGATTCGCACAAAGTCAGGATAAAACTGGAGAACCATATATATATTTAAATCACACTATATTAATATGTTTTAAATTCAACCATGACAATTATTTTATTAGGCTTGATAGCGATCCCCACCCTCTTTCACAGTACAGCCATTGTATTTCAAACATATCTCTTCCTAAATGTTACCTGTTATGCAGGGTTCTGCATGACATCGTAATGTACATATAGTGGAGAAGTGTGCCATAATAATATGAATGTTATAATTGTAAAGAATAATTTTATAATTCATAATGTGCTTTTGGGGGTACTGTAAAGTACTCTAACTGTAATTATAAAGAAATTCTGTTAATGATTTATTTTCCAAGGATGTTTGGGTATGCAGAGTAAGCGTGGGGAGGGAGTCACGTGATGGGAGCATGGTGTGTAGAGGCTGGCGTCAGAGATGCTGTGTATTTAAGATAAGTTTGTAGTTGTACACTCATTTTGTTTATCCAACTCAAGCCATAGGCTTTCATATGGCTTACCTGTATGTTCACCCAGGCTCTGACATGGTCAGGGTGCTGTGGGATGAGTGATGAAGTAAGACATGAGGTTTGTAGTGTAATGACGGCCTGACGCTGACGAAGCCTAGTGTTATGGTGGCTGAACCTCCAGCCAGCTGTGTGTACCCTCATTTGGGCATTTACGATTAAGGTTTTCTGTTATGTTATGTTATGGTGATTAAATAGATATACTTTCCTAATTGGGATTTTTGCCTAATCCTCTGTTACCCAACCCCTTGAAGTACACATACCAGTTTAGCGCTTTCTGTTTCGACTGGGTTAGCCCTGGGTGGCCAGTTTGGGCTTGAGATGTGTGTAACTTTTACCTTTGCCATTAGACCAGGCTCAAGCCCCCAGCTATCCCACATTTTTGAGTAACATGGGGGCCTGTATTTGGGAAAATTATCAAATTTTATGTGGTAATTCAAGTTTGCAACCTGGAAAGTCAATAATCATCTTTACTGGGTTGGTCAGAGGAAGCATTCACTATAACACTCACACTAAAATAATAATTTACCTTTGTTTGCAATATTGCTGGTTTTTAGGGTGTTATTATTAATTAATACCCTGTGAATAATTTACTTTTGAGTGCAACATTGCTAGTTTTTAGGGTGTTATTATTAATTAATACCCTGTGAATAATTTACCTTTCTGTATAATATTGCTGGTTTTAGTGTGTTATTATTAATTAATACTCTATAAATCATTTACCTTTCTGTACCATATTGTTGATTTTTAGGGTGTTATTAATACTTGCTATTTTGTGCATAATTTACCCTTGCAGGTACAATCTTGCTGATTTTTAGGGGGTTATGCTCACCTAAATTTCTGGAAATAATTTACCTTTGCAGGTGCAGTAGCTCTTATTTTTTTCTGCCAGGGTTTTCTTTTAGTGTGCAATCCTGTTTAATTTGAGGGAGTCAAATGACAACTCCTTGTGAATATACTACTTCAGTATATGTACCTTGCTGTGTGCTGTATTATTTTATATCAGTAAGTTCTGTGGCTGGTAGTAAGATTTGGTGCTATTATTTCCCAAAATGGCTGACACTGGTGAAAATTCTGAGGATGACATGCATTTGGAAGGTGACATTGAATCACATCCCCATGATAGGGACCTGGATAAGGAAGTAGTAATTTTACAAATGAAATTAGCCCTAGTTGCAGAAGAAAAGGAACGGTTAAGGATTGAGCATACAAAGATCCAGGAACAGTGAGCCTTAGAGGAGCTTAGGGCTCAAGAAAGAGCTAAAGAGAGGCAGCTTGCTTCTCACCCAGACACAGACACAAGGGTAGATGTTTTTCGTTTGGATAAAGCCATAAAATTTGTGCCCAAATTCCTAGAGAAAGACCCAGACCAGTTTCTTCTGTTATTTGAAAGTACGGCCAAATCCCAAATTTGTCCGGAAAAGGAATGGGCGACATTAGCAAGAACCCAATTAGTTGGTAAAGGGTTACAGGCTATTAGTTCTTTAGAAAGATCTGCCTTTTCTGATTATTATAAGCTAAAAGAGGTAGTTATACTGGCTTATCAAGTGTTGCCGGAAAGGTACCGGCAGAAATTCAGAGGACTAAAGTTTCAGTCAGGGCAGTCTTTGGTGGAATATGGTAAGGAGAAGATGTCACTTCTAAATAGGTGGTGTCGCTCAAAGGGGGTGGTAGGCAATTATGAAGGTGTAATTACCTTAATTTTGTTAGAGGATCTTTTGGGAAATGTTCCTTCTGACCTTAAGGCATATCTTGAGGAGAAGGATCTTGATGATTTTAATAATGCTTTAGAGCTGGGTGACAGATTTTTAGCTAACCAAAAATTTGGTAGTAGTTACCACACCCCACATACTAATAATGGTAAGTTTTCTCCACCCACCAATAGGAATAAGAAATTTCAGAAGTTTAAGTCACCCATTTAGCAGCCTAATAACCACAAGAGTTTTAATAACCCTAATTTTCCAGTACCCGCTCGAGGAGGTTTTAAGTCAGCTGTCACAGGTCCAGGACTACAAGGAACAGGTGGGACGAGCCTAGTTCCCCAGAACCAAGGGATCCAACCTAGGTCAGATGGGCAGGGGGCCTTTAAACCTTATCACTGTACATATTGCAATAAACAAGGTCACCTGCAGCCATATTGTCGAAAGATGCTTAGGGACCAGGCTGCAGCAGATGCTTCTCCAGTGAATACACCGATTACACATGATGTGGCATGCATTGCAGTCTTGCCCCAAGGTATCCAAAGAAGACCAGCTGTCTTTGACCCTCGGATGAAGGTCTATTCAAGTAAGTCTACTGTGGCCTTACACCAAAATGAAGGTAGGGTCACGGGTGTTATGTCTTTGAGGGACACTTGTAGCACATACACCTTGCTTTGCAGGGGTGTATTGCCAGTGTCGGATGACACCTACACCGGATTGGACATTTTTCATAAAGGGATAACTGGAGTCCCTGTCAGGACTCCAGTGCACAGGTTATGGATAGAGTCTGAGTACCAGTCTGGGTACCTACCTGTAGGTATTGCAGAAGATGTACCTTTTGCAGGAGTTGACCTTCTACTAGGCAACAACGTTGTGGGACTCCTCAAAAGTGAGGAATGTTTGGTTTTGCAGGACCTTGCTTTACAAGGTGGTAATGACCCAATTGGAGCAACGGTACCTGAAAATTTTTCAATGTGCTTTCCGACTAAACAGGGAAAGAAGGCAGGAGCTGTGCTTCCCTGTGACCCTTCTGCACACTGTGGTGATGGTTTGGGCATGGGGTGCCTGTTCATTGAGTCTGACCTGCATGAGACTCTGAGCAGTGATGAACCGGCTCAACCGGAACTCGGTTGGAGAAGTGGTCTTGGTGGTGATATGGGAAAAAATCCCCTGACTCTGCAGCAGCTGAGTGAGGCCCGGGTAGGTTGTGACCTCCGGAACGCTATTCATTTATCAGTTGTCGCGGAGGATGTGGTTCCCAAATTTACCAAGTGTTTATTTTGCAGAGTTGATCAAATGAGCAAGACTCTTTTTAAGAGGACCTGTGCTTACATGGCCGCAGCAGAACTATTAAAGTGTCTTTGTCAGTATTTCTTACAGATTCTGAAGGAACGGCATTTCAGTGTTAAGACGGGAGAGCTAAATAATCAGTGTTTATTAATAAATTCCTTTTCTAACAGGTTACCAGAGTCTGTACCCTTTCTGAATAATTTTGTGTGTGGTTTTGAGATTTCTGGTGAAACATTTTTGTCTCTTAGGCTTTGCACAAATCACCCAGAAGCCATATTTTATGAAATGTCATGTAGTTTTGAGAGGCCTACTTGAGGTTAAATTTACCAATGTTTATCATCCTAGGAGTCAAAGAAAAGCTCCATGGTTTTCCCAGTCTCTCAGGGCAATGCATATTTGTTTTCCCCAGTACCAGAAGGACTGGGAGGAAGGAATTCCCCTCCCTTTCATTACCGTGTGGGGAAGCACTCTGGAATCATTAAGTCATGTGCTACGTGAGGATGGTGATGTTTCCCCAGCGGTGTTTTTTCTCGGTTTCAGAAAATTCTTGGCTAAGATGAGGTCGATGGCACTAGTGCACCAGTCTGCCAGTCCGCCCAGGATGACGTGGGACTATGAGGTGGTGCTACACATTCTGGAAGCTGGAGAGATGGGATTGGCATTGGAACCTGGTCCTGGGAAGGCTATGATGGAACTGTGTGGTGACTTCAAAATGATGATGGATAAAGTCCCTGAGAAAGATTATGTAAGCAGGAAAATTGTAAGAGTTTGTGGAAGATTTGGATCTTCTGAAAGACTGGTTGAAGTGTTGGCTCAGCCGTGGTGCACCTTAGTGAAAGAGTTTTGGGATGCTGAAAAATGGGGCCATGTTAAACCCCATGAGGTAGAGGTTTCCGAATTTGTGAAATATCAGCAGGCCTGGCATGATGTAAGCTGGGGTGAAATAGGTTCCTTGAAGGAAGTGAAGTGTTTATTTCTAGAGACTGTGTTTGTACCCAGCGAGAGTCGGTGGACGTTGTCTTTTACTGGTCTCACGCTAGGTGATACCTTGAAAACGTGCACTGACTGCCGCCAGGTACAGTTAAAAAATAAGGTTTTGTCTCCTCTTTATGAACTACATGCAAATTGTGTGAATGAACAGTGGGTGCGTCATCTGCTTCCCACGACCATGTGTGCCAAGGACACACCCGTATTTGTAACTTTAATGTCTCTGTCCATGTGCCTTTTGTATGCCATTAACCCTCAAGATCTTTTATGTGTAATCCTGAGTTACCCACCCCGGGTTTTGCGAAATGATACAGAGGTTGGGTCAGTCTTGTTGCAGGGTAGAGCAGGAGAAGTAATGCCACTCGGCTGCTTCTCAGCAAAAAGTAGCAGGCACCAAAGAAGTTATACCTCCATAGAAAAGGAGGCTTTTGCTTTAGTGTTGGCAGTGCAACATTTTCAGGTGCATATATCATCATCAGTTCACCCTACAACTGTCTATAGTGACCATAATCCCTTACGTTTCCTTCACTTAATGAGGAACCACAATCAGAGACTTACGAGGTGGGCCTTGTTTCTCCAACCTCTTAATCTGGTGATTCATTATGTGAAGGGAGCTGAGAATGTGGTTGCTGATGCCTTGTCTCGTGTTTAAAGTGCACAATGTAGTGTGTAGATCACTTATCTATTCTTATTTTGCAGTGATTTGCGGTAGACGAGTAGATGGAACTCTGGACCACCCAAAGGAGAAGGGCAGGTTGAGCTGGAGCTGGAGGTATCAGGATTCCCTAGTGTGTGTGTATTTAGGGGGGTAGTCACATCAAAGGCCATGCCTAGGTAAGGTATGCTACGTTTTTTAGGTGTTGGCTGGTATGCCTCGCCTCTGTTTTATGTTGGTATAGGGACTGTTGGACCTAACGTTTTAGTGAATGTGGGGCTGGCGGTGATGCCCTCCACTGTTTGGGTCATGTCTTTTGATCCGAGGTGTTTTGGTTCTCCAGGACTCTTTTTCACTTTTTCCTTTTTGGATCACCGCTGGGGTGACTCCAGGGTCCTTGGAATGACATGTAGGTTGCGGCCTGGGAGGTCCACCTTTTGGGGGTCTTCAGTGATGACTCCAGGGTTTTACGGCCGCAGTCCCACCAACAAGATTTATGTGCCTATCCACCCGTTGTTTTGGGGGACCTGATATTTTCCCCTCTCCTGTGCTCTCCTGATTCTCGCAGAGGTGTGTCATGTTTACTAAAGATTGCTGTGAGATGGGAATGGTTATGTGATGTTTTCTCCGTAGAATTTAACATGTAACATATGTTTTTCTTTTCTTTGA
>NC_091372.1:20356579-20359079 GCF_038502225.1 Cherax quadricarinatus | reverse complement strand
GTAGGAGTGAGGAAGAGCCAGTTGTGAGTGTGGGGGAAGTTCGTGAGGCAGTAGGTAAAATGAAAGGGGGTAAGGCAGCCGGGATTGATGGGATAAAGATAGAAATGTTAAAAGCAGGTGGGGATATAGTTTTGGAGTGGTTGGTGCAATTATTTAATAAATGTATGGAAGAGGGTAAGGTACCTAGGGATTGGCAGGAGAGCATGCATAGTTCCTTTGTATAAAGGCAAAGGGGATAAAAGAGAGTGCAAAAAGTTATAGGGGAATAAGTCTGATGAGTATACCTGGTAAAGTGTATGGTAGAGTTATTATTGACAGAATTAAGAGTAAGACAGAGAGCAGAATAGCATATGAACAAGGAAGCTTTAGGAAGGGTAGCGGGTGTGTAGACCAAGTGTATGCAGTGAAACATATAGGCGAACAGTATTTAGATAAGGGTAAAGAGGTTTTTGTGGCATTTATGGATTTGGAAAAGGCGTATGATAGGGTGGATAGGGGGGCAATGTGACAGATGCTGCAAATGTATGGAATAGGAGGTAGGTTACTGAAAGCAGTGAAGAGTTTTTACGAGGATAGTGAGGCTCAAGTTAGAGTATGTAGGAAAGAGGGAAATTTTTTCCCAGTAAAAGTAGGCCTTAGACAAGGATGTGTGATGTCACCGTGGTTGTTTAATATATTTATAGATGGGGTTGTAAGAGAAGTAAATGCGAGGGTCTTGGCAAGAGGCGTGGAGTTAAAAGATAAAGAATCACACACAAAGTGGGAGTTGTCACAGCTGCTCTTTGCTGATGACACTGTGCTCTTGGGAGATTCTGAAGAGAAGTTGCAGAGATTGGTGGATGAATTTGGTAGGGTGTGCAAAAGAAGAAAATTAAAGGTGAATACAGGAAAGAGTAAGGTTATGAGGATAACAAAAAGATTAGGTGATGAAAGATTGAATATCAGATTGGAGGGAGAGAGTATGGAGGAGGTGAACGTATTCAGATATTTGGGAGTGGACGTGTCAGCGGATGGGTCTATGAAAGATGAGGTGAATCATAGAATTGATGAGGGAAAAAGAGTGAGTGGTGCACTTAGGAGTCTGTGGAGACAAAGAACTTTGTCCTTGGAGGCAAAGAGGGGAATGTATGAGAGTATAGTTTTACCAACGCTCTTATATGGGTGTGAAGCGTGGGTGATGAATGTTGCAGCGAGGAGAAGGCTGGAGGCAGTGGAGATGTCATGTCTGAGGGCAATGTGTGGTGTGAATATAATGCAGAGAATTCGTAGTTTGGAAGTTAGGAGGAGGTGCGGGATTACCAAAACTGTTGTCCAGAGGGCTGAGGAAGGGTTGTTGAGGTGGTTCGGACATGTAGAGAGAATGGAGCGAAACAGAATGACTTCAAGAGTGTATCAGTCTGTAGTGGAAGGAAGGCGGGGTAGGGGTCGGCCTAGGAAGGGTTGGAGGGAGGGGGTAAAGGAGGTTTTGTGTGCGAGGGGCTTGGACTTCCAGCAGGCATGCGTGAGCGTGTTTGATAGGAGTGAATGGAGACAAATGGTTTTTAATACTTGACGTGCTGTTGGAGTGTGAGCAAAGTAACATTTATGAAGGGATTCAGGGAAACCGGCAGGCCGGACTTGAGTCCTGGAGATGGGAAGTACAGTGCCTGCACTCTGAAGGAGGGGTGTTAATGTTGCAGTTTAAAAACTGTAGTGTAAAGCACCCTTCTGGCAAGACAGTGATGGAGTGAATGATGGTGAAAGTTTTTCTTTTTCGGGCCACCCTGCCTTGGTGGGAATCGGCCGGTGTGATAATAAAAAAAAAAAAAAATATATATATAAATATATATATATATATATATATATATATATATATAAATATATATATATATATATATATATATATATATATATATATATATATATATATATTATATATATATATATATATATATATATATATATATATATATATATGTTATATATATATATATATATAAAGGGGTCCACCTCTGGTGTAAATTTTGGGACCCATAGCCTCGGAGAAGTGGATAAATAGGCTTCAAGGAAAAATATTTGGATTTCTTCCTGAAGCCCTTTAAGTAATATTCCCCACTTCCACCACCCCATCTTTTCATATTTATTTTTTTTTTTACTAATAGGAATATTTTATTACATAATATAGGTACAGAAGATTTAAGAGATACATTATTGATATAAAGGTTGCATATATGGTACATGTTGTTGTGTGTATCACCGATTATAAGGTGAAAATCTCATCCAGCTCCTCAGAGCTGGGGACTTGTCTTAAAATACAGTAGGCATTACCCCTTTGAACAGCCGCACTAGGCCGCTGGAACAGAAAACTAGCTGCCCTGGGATCCCTAGTTACCCTGATAAGTCTTTTTCCCAGCTCCTTAAGGAACTTAGATGCACTCTTTCCCCATGAGCCAAGGGTCTCTGAGCCTATGGAACAAACATATAATGATGGGCAAGTTCTCCATATTTTCTAGACTTTGGG
>NC_091372.1:20281579-20351579 GCF_038502225.1 Cherax quadricarinatus | reverse complement strand
TGGCTGTGAACCCAGATACTGATATCTTTGAAGAGTTTCCGGAGTTTTTCTACTGCCGCAGCCCGGCCCTGGGCCAGACCCGTATAGTCAACCAAGCTGTTGCTGCTGGCTGCCCGCCATCCTACGTATCCACCGGTCTTTATACCGTATAGATTAATAAAATAAGCCAGATTTTTTAATGTTTGGCCAGAGTGACTTTACTGGGTGGTGGAAGTTACCATGGAAGAACATAAAGCCACCAACATAAAGCCACCAACATAAAGGCCAAAACTACTTTATTACAGCCAAAATAATTAACACATCACAACACACGTTAACTGCAACTTTGGCTGCTTTAATCTGCAAGAGTTAATATATCTACAACTATCACCACAACTACCATAGTTAATATATCTACAACTATCACCACAACTACCATAGTTAATATATCTACAACTATCACCACAACTACCATAGTTAATATATCTACAACTATCACCACAACTACCATAATTAATATATCTACAACTATCACCCCCTCAAGGAAGGTTCCTTGATGTTGGTGAGGGGCTCTTGATTTAGGAAATTGGATCTGTGCTCCAGTTCCCCGAATTAAGCCTGAATGCCTTCCACATCCCCCCCCTGGCGCTGTATAATCCTCCGGGTTTAGCGCTTTCCCTTGATTATAATAATAATACAATTATCACCACAACTACCATAGTTAATATATCTACAACTAACACCACAACTACCATAGTTAATATATCTACAACTATCACCACAACCACCATAGCTAATATATCTACAACTATCACCACAACTACCATAGTTAATATATCTACAACTATCACCACAACTACCATAGTTAATATATCTACAACTATCACCACAACTACCATAGTTAATATATCTACAACTATCACCACAACTACCATAGTTAATATATCTACAACTATCACCACAACTACCATAGTTAATATATCTACAACTATCACCACAACTACCATAGTTAATATATCTACAACTATCACCACAACTACCATAGTTAATATATCTACAACTATCACCACAACTACCATAGTTAATATATCTACAACTATCACCACAACTACCATAGTTAATATATCTACAACTATCACCACAACTACCATAGTTAATATATCTACAACTATCACCACAACTACCATAGTTAATATATCTACAACTATCACCACAACTACCATAGTATATCTACAACTATCACCACAACTACCATAGTTAATATATCTACAACTATCACCACAACTACCATAGTTAATATATATACAAGTATCACTACAACTACCATAGTTAATATACCTAAAACTATCACCACTACTACCATAGTTAATGTATCTACAACTATCACCACAAGTACCATAGTTAATATACCTACAACTCTCACCACAACTACCATAGTTAATATACCTAAAACTATCACCACTACTACCATAGTTCCCCTCAAGGAAGGTTCCTTGATGTTGGTGAGGGGCTCTTGATTTAGGGAATTGGATCTGTGCTCCAGTTCCCCGAATTAAGCCTGAATGCCTTCTACAACATCACCCCCCATAGGCGCTGTAATATATCCTCCGGGTTTAGCGCTTCCCCCTTGATTATAATAATAATAATAATAATACCATAGTTAATATATCTACAACAATCACCACAACTACCATAGTTAATATATCTACAACTATCACCACAACTACCACAGTTAATATATCTACAACTATCACCACAACTACCATAGTTAATATATCTACAACTATCACCACAACTACCATAGTTAATATATCTACAACTATCACCACAACTACCATAGTTAATATATCTACAACTATCACCACAACTACCATAGTTAATACATCTACAACTATCACCACAACTACCACAGTTAATATATCTACAACTATCACCACAACTACCATAGTTAATATATCTACAACTATCACCACAACTACCATAGTTAATATATCTAAAACTATCACCACAACTACCATAGTTAATATATCTACAACTATCACCACAACTACCATAGTTAATATATCTACAACTATCACCACAACTACCATAGTTAATATATCTACAACTATCACCACAACTACCATAGTACATCTACAACTATCACCACACCTACCATAGTTAATATATCTACAACTATCACCAAAACTACCATAGTTAATATATCTAAAACTATCACCACATCTACCGTAGCTAATATATCTAAAACTATCACCACAACTACCATAGTTAATATATCTACAACTATCACCACACCTACCATAGTTAATATATCTACAACTATCACCACGACTACCACAGTTAATATATCTACAACTATCACCATAGCTACCATAGTTAATATATCTACAACTATCACCACAACTACCATAGTTAATATATCTACAACTATTACAACAACTACCATAGTTAATATATCTAAAACTATCACCACAACTACCATAGTTAATATATCTACAACTATCACCACAACTACCACAGTTAATATATCTACAACTATCACCACAACTACCATAGTTAATATATCTACAACTATCACCACAACTACCATAGTTAATATATCTACAACTATCACCACAACTACCATAGTTAATGTATCTACAACTATCACCACAACTACCATAGTTAATATATCTACAACTGTCACCACAACTACCATAGTTAATATATCTACAACAATCACCACAACTACCATAGTTAATATATCTACAACTATCACCATAGCCACCATAGTTGATATATATAGGGGAGAGTCATCCACTCCACATTATGCGTTGTATGGTGTAGACAAGCGTTTTCCTTATGAGTTGTTATATTCTGCACCGAAGCCCAATTACAACCCCGATGATTTCATAGCAACTCGTACCAGCTTAGCTCAAAGTGTTTTTAGAAGAATCCGTGAGACACTTCGCAAGTCAACAGCAGAATTTAGAAGAGTAACTAATAGCCGTGTTAAGCCAACCAAAGTTAAAGTGGGTTCGAGAGTAATGCTGACTAACTTCAACAAAACATCCGCAATGCCTATGCTCGATAAACAATTTGTTGGTCCTTATCGAGTAGTTGAACATATCAATGGCAATAAGTATAAGGTTAGAGAAATTAGTACTGCTCAGTATAAAGTATCGCATTTAGATCATATGAAATTAGTATGCGATGTTGAGGATGATATTTCAACCCAGACTAATGTGACAGACGCTGACAATCCTCCTGACTCTGTACCCTCTACCTCTAACACTCAGTCAAATGATCAGCATGAATGTCGTTATTCTTTGCGTACACGACAAATAATGAGAAACCCCAAGTATCTTTTGTAGATACTTGTTCATATCTCTCTCAGTCAAGGCATGTGTTAGCCATTGCAAAAGAATTTGTTCCTCCCAAAGACTATAACCATTATGCATATGTAAATCTTACACTCGCAAAGTTGGGTTTAAATGTACATAGTCTGAACAATTAGATGAGCAAGTTGAATGAAGTCGTCAAATGTGTGTTTGTTATTAGGTGATCAGTTTTCAGAAATTTCTTTTTGTGTTCACGTTCCCAACGAATTCTTAGAATTTAGCAGTAATGATTTGTGCCCGTCAGATCTGCTTTTGCTGTTAATTACTTTCACCTTTGTAAATGTATATTCTTCCTCAGAATCCATAGAGTGCATGAATACAGATTGATCGATCAATTCCATCCTTTATTATACTATGATTTGTACTTATAATTCGTAATGTATTATGATACCACCCATTACGATACCATCCATTAGTTCTAAGTTACATATGTCTTTGGTATTGTATAGAATCAGCCCAGAGCCACCTGCCTGTTCAGCCTATAGCATAGTATTGTATGTTCGTGCACTGAGGTCAGTGGTCACGCATGGTCATACCTGTCTAAGCTCTTGGGAGTTAGCGTGGGCTGTTACCAAACACCATGGCTTGTTGTAGTGTTTTAGAATCTCAGGTTCAAGTGTTGAAGAAGGATATTCTACTTCTTCAGGAGGAAAATAGGAGGCTGAAGCTTCGCATAGATGAGTTTGGGAGCGATTGTGAAAAGGATTTAGCTGGTAAGGAAGGAATGGACACCAGCAGTGATAGTGGCAGCCACTTTAAGTGGCAAGTAGTTCACAGTTCTGGAAGAAGGAAGATGAGGAGAGTTCATAGAGAAGATGTGAAGGTAGGAAATCGATTCTCTGTTCTCCAAGACGAGTGTACTTCAGTGGTTAGTGAGGATGAAGGTACCACTGATTCCCCTGCTAATCAAGGTAAGAATATTTTAATAGTAGGAGATTCTCAGGTAAGATATATAGACCGTGCATTTTGTAACAGAGACAGAAAAGTCAAACAGAGAGTGTGTCTTCCTGGAGCTGGTGTTGGTAACATAGTCAGCAGATTGGATAATATTATGGCAGGTAATGGGAGCAAGCCCATTATCTGTCTTAGTGCTGGGGGTAATGACATTGGGAAGGGCAGGAGAGAGGAGCTGCTGGATAAGTACAGGTCAGCCATAGAAGTAGTTATGTCTAAGGGAGGGATCCAAGTCATATGTAGCATTTTGCCTAGAAAGGGAGTGGGCAAAGAAAAGATGTCTAGGGCAATTGGTACAAATTGCTGGCTAGACAGGTACTGCAAGGAACTTGCAATCCCATTCATTGATAACTGGGACCTATTCTTTGGCAAACGTGATATGTATGCAAGGGATGGGGTTTATCTCTCTGGGGATGGAGTGGTTGCATTAGCCAATTCAATTGAAAGGGTAATTGATGACTTGTCTAGGAATTTAAACTGATAGATTATGGAGGTATGGGTGTTTGTGGGAAACAATCAGGCTGCAGCATTAGGGTTAAAAACAGCAGTTATTACCGGGATACCTCAGGGATATGTTTAAAAGACAATATTCAAAATAAAGTTGCTAGTAATGGCAAATCAATTGATCAACAAACGAAGAGAGATAGTAGAGGGCAACGAGTGACTAGCTCCCTTAAGGTTTACTATACAAATAGTAGGAGTCTAAGAAATAAGATAGATAAGCTAAGATTACTTGCAAGTGTAGGTACTATAGATATTATTGGTATAACAGAGATCTGGTTCAACCTGAAAGATAGAGAAATGCCTTCTGAATGCAACATACATGGTTATAAACTATTCCACACTGATAGGGTCAAGAGGAAGGGTGGTGGTGAGGCGATGTAGTCAGAGAAAATTTAAATTGTTGCCTAACAAATGATATAAGATTAGAAACATCGAACACAGAATCTGTTTGGCTACAGTTTCTCGAGGGACGTGACAAATTAATTTTGGGTGTCATTTATAGGCCCCCAAACCTTGATAGGGAGTGCAGTAAGCTGTTATGGGACGAAATTCATAAGGCATCTAGATATGAAAATATTGTGAAAATGGGAGATTTTAACTTTAGACAAATTGATTGGAACAATATGACAGGAAATCTTGAGTCTAGTGACTTTCTTGATACGGTTCAGGATTGCTTTTTAGAACAGGTTGTGACAGAACCAACTAGAGGCAACAATCTGCTTGACTTGGTTCTTGCCAACAAAGATTCACTAATTAATAATCTTGAGGTTAATGGTGAGCTTGGGGAAAGTGATCATAAATCACTTAGTTTCAATATATCATGGAATTACCCAGATAACTGCAATCAAATCTCTGTTCCAGATTTTCGCTTGGCCGACTTCATGGGACTGAAAAATTACCTGGGTGGGCTAAATTGGGAAGTCCTGACTATGGGTCAGGTAGGTGATCTTGGTTGCCAACATGACGTTTTTCAGAGCATAGTTCTAGCTGCCCAGACAACTTTTGTTCCGAGTAGGGAAATAAGATCTAACAAAAATGATCCCAAATGTACGAACAATAGATTAAAACATCTCACTGGTCAAAAGAGAGGCATATATAGGCGTATCAAAAGAGGGGATGGGCAGTTAACGAATCAGTAAAGAAAGGAATAAGAAAAGCAAAAAGGGATTATGAGGCTAAGGTCACAAGGGATTCAAAGACTAACCCAAAAGGGTTCTTTCAGGTATACAGAAGTAAGATTAGGGACAAGATTGGCCCACTTAAAAGTAACATTGGTCAGATCACTGACAGTGATAAGGATGTGTGAAATTCTAAATACCTGCTTCCTCTCAGTTTTCACCCAGGAAAATACTAGCGATATTCCTGAAATAATAGATTATGTAGAACAGGATGATAATAAACTATGTACGATTGCGGTAACTAGTGGCATAGTCCTCAGACAAATAGAGAAACTAAAACCTAACAAATCCCCAGGCCCTGACGAACTGTTTGCAAGGGTGTTAAAAGAATGTAAAGAGGAACTTAGCCTACCTTTGGCTAAACTTTTTAACATATCACTACAAACTGGCATAGTGCCTGATAAGTGGAAAATGGCAAATGTAATTCCTATTTACAAGGCAGGTGACAGGTCCTTGGCTTCGAACTATAGACCAATAAGCCTTACCTCCATAGTGGGAAAATTTATGGAATCAATAATTGCCGAAGCAATTCGTAGCCATCTTGACAGGCACAGATTGATTAATAAATCTCAGCACGGTTTTACATGGGGGCGTTCCTGTCTTACGAATTTACCAACTTTTTTCACTAAGGTGTTTGAGGAGGTAGATCATGGTAATGAATATGATTTTGTGTATATGGAGTTCCACACCAGAGGCTACTGAGGAAACTTAAGGCACACGGTATAGGAGGAGAAATTTTTTCCTGGGTAGAGGCATGGCTGACAAATAGACAGCAAAGAGTTTGCATAAATGGGGAGAAATCAGAATGGGGGCACGTCACAAGCGGTGTTCCTCAGGGGTCAGTGTTGGGCCCGTTGTTGTTCACAATTTACGTAAACCTACATAGATGAGGGAATAAATAGAGACATAAGCAAATTTGCTGACACCAAAATAGGCCGTCCAATTCATTCTAATGAGGACACTAGAGCACTCCAGGAGGATTTGAATAGACTGATGCAATGGTCGGAGAAGTGGCAGATGCAGTTTAATATTGACAAATGCAAAGTTCTAAGTGTTGGACAGTTAAATTACCATGCCACATATAAACTAAATGATGTAGATCTTAATACTAGTGATTGCAAAAGGATTTAGGAGTTCTGGTTAGCAGTAATCTAAAACCAAGACAACAGTGCATTAGTGTTCGCAATAAAGCTAACAGAATTCTTGGCTTCATAACTAGAAGTATAAATAATAGAAGTCCTCAGGTTGCTCTTCAACTCTATATATCCTCTATATATCCTCTATATATGCCTCATTTAGACTATGCTGCTCAGTTCTGGTCACCGTATTATAGAATGGATATAAATGCTCTGGAAAACGTACAGAGGAGGATGACAAAGATGATCCCATGTATCCGAAATCTTTCTTATGAGGATAGACTGAGGGCCCTGAATCTGCACTCTCTCGAAAGGCGTAGAATTAGGAGGGATATGATCGAGGTGTATGAATAGAAAACAGGAATAAATAAAGGGGATGCAAATAGCGTGCTGAAAATTTCCTGCCAAGACAGGACTCGTAGCAATGGTTTCAAGTTGGAAAAATTCAGATTCAGGAAGGATACAGGAAAGCACTGGTTTGGTAATAGAGTTGTTGATGAGTGGAGCAAACTCCCGAGTACAGTTATTCAGGCTAAAACGTTGTGTAGTTTTAAAAATAGGTTAGATAAATACATGAGTGGGTGTGGGTGGGTGTGAGTTGGACCTGACTAGTTTGTGCTGCTGGGTCTGGTGCAGTGCTCCATCCTTGAGTTTAGGTGACCAGACTGGTTGGATCATTGGGCTAATCCGGGGGGGGAGTTCATTGGTCTTATCCGAGGGGGGGACATGGACCTGCTCCGCATGGGTCAGTAGGCCTGTTGCAGTGTTCCTTCTTTCTTATGATCTTCTGTCGAGACAACATACGTAACATGACCGAGCTGCCAGGTTGAAGACTGAGACACTTATGCAACATATATTCTGTATTCTTTTCAAGACTGATGGACTGATTACATCGACTCCAGGCTGAGGGACTGATTACCTCAAACTTCTCCTGTTCTTCACCATTCTCCTTTGTATGGAGTGACGAAGCCACTGTGTGGCGAAACGTTTCTTCAGTAAAGATTCCTATATATTGCATTAGTGTCTCAGGCTTCTACACTTGTTCCAGCCATGTTTCTGATATCTTCTGGTAAGATACTGAATAATCTGGGACCACGAGATAAGTGTACAGGTGTACCAATTGAAGTAGCCAGTGAGTGTATAACATCGTTTACAAATTTCCATTATCACCTTTGATATACCTTTGAAGAATTTCGAGAGTTCATCCACTCTCTGAGCCCTGCCACGGGCCAGGCTCGTCTGGTGCTTGCCTGGTCAATCAGGCTGTTGCTGCTGGAGGCCCGCTGCCCCACATATCCATCACAGCCTGGTTGATCTGGCACCTGGTGAAAAAAAGTTCAGTATATTTTGTTAAATGCTGGCAACCCTAGTTACAAGATGCTTACACTCTTCAGACAGGTCTGTAATATTACCTCTACACTCTTGTCATCTGATACACTCCAAGATACAGTGCCTGGCTGACCAGGCTAGCACCAGACGAACCTGGCCCAAGGCCGGGCTCCGAGAGCAGAAAAACTCTGGGAACTCATCAGAGGTAAAGGAATGGTGTGTGTTTATCCTTCTTACCACACACTGTCTTTGTTCTGCTTCAGTAGCTACACCAACCTGATAAACAAGTAATATAAGCCAAACTATTTTAACATGGTCTAAATCAGGTGTCTCCAACCTGCTTCCCGAGGGCCACATGTGGCCCTTCTAGGAGATGGATGCGGCCCTCGGGCCACATGTGGCTCTTCTAGGAGATGGATGCGGCCCTCGGGCCACATGTGGCCATTCTAGGAGATGGATGCGGCCCTCGGGCCACATGTGGCCCTTCTAGGAGATGGATGCGGCCCTCGGGCCACATGTGGCCCTTCTAGGAGGTGGATGCGGCCCTCGGGCCACATGTGGCCCTTCTAGGAGATGGATGCGGCCCTCGGGCCACATGTGGCCCTTCTAGGAGATGGATGCGGCCCTCGGGCCACATGTGGCCCTTCTAGGAGATGGATGCGGCCCTCGCATGAAATTATGAATTCACTTTTATGTAGGTTCAACACTGCACACTGCCAACTTATTCAGAAAATTTGCAAAAAAATAATACAAGATGTGGTCATCATCCTTTAAAATTGACTTTTCAAATAGATCTTTTAATACTAAAGGTTAAGGACTATTTTGACTTAAATTCATCAAATTGAAATGACCAAAGTGAAGTTGAATATCAGTAGTCAGAAACTAGTATACAAATTACCTAAACAGGAATGATTTGCAAAATGACTCAAGAAATCGTAATGACACGATTGCAAATAAACCATACCCCCGACCGGGATTGAACCCGCGGTCATAGAGTCTCAAAACTCCAGCCCATCGCGTTAGCCACTAGACCAGCTAGCCACAATAAGATTCATCCAACTAGGTATATTTCTACACCACGGGTTCAATCCCGGCCGGGGGTATGGGTTGATTTACAAAATCACTGTTTACTGAACCAAACCCAACCCGTGGTATGGTTTGTTTGCAATCGTGTCATTACGATTTCGTGAGTCACTGTTTACTGGATAAGTGTTAAAGGCAAAAAAGTACAATAAGAAACCACGGTATGGGTGGGGTTAGAACCCATGACGAGTAGTCACAGTGGTGGCCCATGCTAACCTTCCTATGGTGTATACATATACCTGGCTTGATGAATCATACTGTAGCCAGCTGGCCCAGTGGTTAACGCACTGGCCTGGAGTTTTACGACTCACCTGCCATGGTTTCAAACCCCACCCGTAATGTAGTTTGTAATCGTGTTATTACGATTTCGTGAGTCAGAAATAATGCTATTATACATGTGGAGAAACGAGGCAAGTTAATGTACCAAACCAATTAAGGTGATTACAACCATAAAACAAGAGAGACTTTTTTGTGTCAGGAAGTGGAAAAAATGGCAAGATTACGGACATATTGGCCTAAATCTTGTCTAAAGTGGCTATTAACTCACCTTTCTTCTGAAGAAAGAATTATCATGAAACTCGTGACCACCTGACACGCAAAACAGGAGTTATAAATACGTACACAGTAACTGCCACAGAACAGGAAGTGCACCAAAGACATGTATATGACAACAGTACACAGAATGTCATTGAGAGTTTAGAACACTAATGAGATTATACCAATCCTCACACACTTCCAGTATAAATCCACGAATAATATAGATCCAACAAATCACAACCAACGGAAAATCGAAATGCATAAAGTCTATGCCGTTGAGAATCTCCCTAATTTTGTCACCATTACGACAAAATTACGGAGGCGCTGGAAAAAAAAGTACACAGATGTGGTCACAAGGGCATTGACAAATGCAACCATGAGGTCAACATGTATAACAGGAAGGAAGGTAGATATTCAGTCTTCTAAAAGGCATAATACACAGTAGTAAACAAAACAAAATCTATCTTAAGCAAAGTTAAAAGTTCAGTAGCACAAGGCACGGTCCAGGAACCTTTACTATTTCTCATCCTAATATAGAAAACATTAAAACACAACCCACAGCTTCGTAATATCCTCCGCGGAGGAGACTGGCGAACACTACCCACAGCTTCGTAATATCCTCCGCGGAGGAGACTGGCGAACACTACCCACAGCTTCGTAATATCCTCCGCGGAGGAGACTGGCGAACACTACCCACAGCTTCGTAATATCCTCCGCGGAGGAGACTGGCGAACACTACCCACAGCTTCGTAATATCCTCCGCGGAGGAGACTGGCGAACACTACCCACAGCTTCGTAATATCCTCCGCGGAGGAGACTGGCGAACACTACCCACAGCTTCGTAATATCCTCCGCAGAGGAGACTGGCGAACACTACCCACAGCTTCGTAATATCCTCCCCAGAGGAGACTGGCGAACACTACCCACAGCTTCGTAATATCCTCCCCAGAGGAGACTGGCGAACACTACCCACAGCTTCGTAATATCCTCCGCAGAGGAGACTGGAGATACTAAGAACAAACAGTTCCATGTAGACACTAGAGAATGGATAGTATCTTAGTATATTTCTAGTATCTTAGTATATTTCTAGTATCTTAGTATATTTCTAGTATCTTAGTATATTTCTAGTATCTTAGTATATTTCTAGTATCTTAGTATATTTCCAGGTGACAAATTGACAAGTAACCACTCTGTCATTTGTATTGAGACATAGTGGCCGACTATGGGTTGACCTTGAGTTTACCTGGAGAGAGTTCCGGGGATCAACGCCCCCGCGGCCCGGTTTGTGACCAGGCCTCCTGGTGGATCAGAGCCTGATCAACCGGGCTGTTACTGCTGGCTGCACGCAATCCAACTTACAAGCCACAGCCCGGCTGGTCAGGTACCAACTTTCAGTGCTTGTCCAGCGCCTGCTTGAAGACAGCCAGGGGTCTATTTGTAATCCCCCTTATGTATGCTGGGAGGCAGTTGAACAGTCTCGGGCCCCTGACACTTATTGTGTTGTCTCTTAACGTGCTAGTGACACCCCTGCTCTTCATTGGGGGGATGTTGCATCGTCTGCCGAGTCTTTTACTTTCGTAGTGAGTGATTTTCGTGTGCAAGTTCGGTACTAGTCCCTCTAGGATTTTCCAGGTATATATAATCATGTATCTCTCCCGCCTGCATTCCAGGGAATACAGGTTCAGGAACCTCAAGCGCTCCCAGTAATTGAGGTGTTTTATCTCCGTTATGCGCGCCGTGAAGGTTCTCTGTACATTTTCTAGGTCAGCAACTTCACCTGCCTTGAAAGGTGCTGTTAGTGTGCAGCAATATTCCAGCCTAGATAGAACAAGTGACCTGAAGAGTGTCATCACGGGCTTGGCATCCCTAGTTTTGAAGGTTCTCGTTATCCATCCTGTCATTTTTCTAGCAGATGCGATTGATACAATGTTATGGTCCTTGAAGGTGAGATCCTCCGACATGATCACTCCCAGGTCTTTGTGAAAGGAATTTGTTTTGTACTCTGATGAAGTTTTAATTTCCTCATGTTTACCATATCGGAGTAATTGAAATTTCTCATCGTTGAACTTCATATTGTTTTCTGCAGCCCACTGGATAATGTCCGCCTGGAGCCTTGCAGTGTCTGCAATGGAAGACACTGTCATGCAGATTCTGGTGTCATCTGCAAAGGAAGACACGGTACTGTGGCTGATATCCTTGCCTATGTCAGATATGAGGATGAGAAACAAGATGGGAGCGACTACTGTGCCTTGTGGAACAGAGCTTTTCACTGTAGCCGCCTCAGACTTTACTCTGTTGACTACTACTCTTTGTGTTCTGTTTGTGAGGAAATTATAGATCCATCTACAAGCTTTTCCTGGTATTCCTTTAGCACGCATTTTGTGCGCTATTACGCCATGGTCACACTTGTCGAAGGCTTTTGCAAAATCTGTATATATTACATCTGCATTATTTTTGTCTTCTAGTGCATCTAGGACCTTGTCGTAGTGATCCAGTAGCTGAGACAGACAGGAGCGACCTGCTCTAAACCCATGTTGCCCTGGGTTGTGTAATTGATTGGTATCTAGATGAGTGGCGATCTAGCTTCTTAGGATCCTTTGAAAGATTTTTATGATATGGGATGTTAGTGCTATCGGTCTGTAGTTCTTTGCTATAGCTTCACTGCCCCCTTTGTGGAGTGGGGCTATGTCTGTTGTTTTTAGTAACTGTGGGACGACCCCCGTCTCTATGCTCCCTATTCATAGGATGGTAAATGCTCGTGATAGGGGCTTCTTGCACTTCTTGATGAACATGGAGTTCCATGAGTCTGGCACTGGGGCAGAGTGCATGGGCATGTCATTTATCGCCTGTTCGATGTCATTTGGAGTCAGGATAATATCAGATAGGCTTGTATTATCCATATTCTGTGGCTCTCTCATAAAAAATTCATTTTGATCTTCGACTCTCAGTCTGGTTAGAGGCTTGCTAAAAACTGAGTCACATTAGGACTTGAGTAGCTCACTCATTTCCTTGCTGTCATCTGTGTAGGACCCATCTTGTTTAAGTAGGGGCCCAATACTAGATGTTGTTCTCGACTTTGATTTGGCATAAGAAAAGAAATACTTTGGGTTTCTTTCGATTTCATTTATGGCTTTTGGTTCTTCCCGCGATTCCTGACTTCTATAAGATTCCTTTAGCTTAAGTTCGATGTTTGCTATTTCTCTGACCAGTGACTCCCTACGCACTTCCGATATATTGGCCTCTTTTAGCCGCTCTGTTATTCTTTTCCATCGTCTGTAAAGGGAGTGCCTGTCTCTTTCTATTTTACATCTACTCCTCCTTTTTCTTAAAGGAATAAGCCTTGAGCATACATCGAGTGCCACCGAGTTAATCTGTTGGGGTCTGTGTTGCTTAGTCTATCTTCCCAGCTTATATCGTTTAGGACTTGGTTTGCTTGGTCCCACTTTATGTTCTTGTTATTGAAGTTGAATTTGGTGAAGGCTTCCTCGTGACTAATATCATTTTGTCGATCTGGGGCTCCGCGCATGTATGTCTGAACCTCGATTATGTTGTTATCCGAGTATATTGTTTTTGATATCGTGACATTTCGTATCAGATCATCATTGTTAGTGAAGATGAGGTCAAGTGTATTCTCCAGTCTAGTAGGCTCTATTATTTGCTGGTTTAAGTTGAATGTTGTGCAGAGATTTAAAAGCTCATGTGTATGTGAGTTCTCGTCAGAACTGCCTCCTGGTGTTATCACTGCAACAACATTATTGGCTATATTCCTCCATTTTAGGTACCTCAAGTTGAAATCCCCCAAGAGCAAGATGTTGGGGGCAGGAGCTGGCAGATTTTCCAGTGGTCATTTTTTATCAGCTGTTCCTGGAATTGCTGGGACGTTGCATCTGGAGGCTTGTAGACTACCACAATGACTAGGTTTTTGTTCTCGATCTTTACTGCTAAAACTTCCACTACATCATTTGAGTCATTAAGCAGTTCTGTGCAAACAAGTGACTCTGCGATATACATGCCAACCCCCCCCCTTTTACCTGTTCACCTTGGATCCATATTTCGTTGTCCAAGTGATCCTTTATGTGGGTCTCTGTGAATGCCGTGAACATTGCATTTGCCTCTCCAAGCAGTCCATGGATGAAAGATATTTTGTTTTTCGTTGCTGGCTTTAGACCCTGTATATTTGCAAAGAATGTCATCGGACTGGTGGTATTGGTGGTACTGGGGGTGACTTTTTTTTCCGGCACTCATATCTGTATCTGTTGGTTTGGAGTGGAGACCATCGACTGGTTCCACTCCAGAAATGACTGGATTTGGTGTGCGATTTCTGCCATTTCTTGCCAGTTTTTTTCCTTCTTGGCACTAAAAAAACCTCTTCCTCTTGAGTGGCTGTGGCTTCCCAGGTATTCCAATGGCCTGGATGTTTTGTATATTTTTGTCCCCTTTAGATGATTTGCCTGGCAATTTAAGTTATAGCACAGTCTTTCCTGTACTGAAGAGGGACACATTTCAGGGTGAAAAAGCTTACAGGAAGGGAGTTTGCATTTTCCTGTTGTCATAAGGGCACGGCATTTTCTAGGGTGGTCATAGTTGCACGTTCCATCTGTTTTTCCACATTTCCCATGCCTGCAGATACCATGTGCATAGTATGTGCACAGGCTTGGTTTCCGTTTGCCTTGGGTTTCTGTGACTGTATTCCCTGTTGGTGCATGTTTACCTGTCTCATTCCTAACCTCACTAGTACTAACAATGGTGCTCTCACCAGTTGTTCCTGGTAATATATCCTCACTATTGCTAGTGGAGCCCCCTTGTTTGCTACCTCCTGTGGTATTACTAGTTTGTAATATTGGTTTTAACTTGTCCTTGACTACGCTTGTTTCCCCACTACAACTCCTGTCTTCCTCGAGGTCATTTATATGCATTGCCTCATGCGTACATTTACTGACTACCTGGATAGCACCTCCATCCTCACTATTACTGTCTCCCAGGACAGCACCTCCAGCTTCACCTTTGCTCTCTACCAGGACAGCACTTCCTGCCCCACATTTACTGTCTACCAGGGCAGCACTTCCACCCTTACAGTTTCTGACTACCTGGCCAGCACCAAGGGCGATACCATCCAGCCCAGACTTTTTATTTTCCCGTCTGTTATAGAATGCTTCCAGGTTTTCTATGAAGGCAGCTTTGATGTTATCCTCTTTTAATACCAATGTGATTTTAGTCCACAGATTGATCTCATTTGGGCATACCCAAAAACACTTCCCTGATTTAATACTGCTTGTAGATAGTTCTTAGATATCTGCACAAGGGGCGTGACACTAATTTTCACAAAAATGGCAAGTTATTCATGTGGAAACCCGTTTGTTTGATTTACAGCAGACTACACAGAGCTTCATAATGTGATTTGAATGGTTGATTTACTGTAATTCTAATAGTAACCCCTTGAATATTCTACTAATAACCTCCTTAAAGTGAAGATCTGGCTATTTGTATTTCTATTTCTAACTGTACTTGTATATAAGGACAGCTTACCAGTGTACGTTCCTGTTTTATATTTATTTTTTGTGTTTGACAAGGACGCCTAAAACCCCTTCTGTTTACAGTCTGCTTAATTGTCCAACGAATCAGTTTGAAACCGGTCAAGAGTTCGGACCAGTCAAGGGTTTGGAACCAGTGGGTCACTTATTTAAAACATACTGGTCGGTGATTTGGGCTAACACATGAAGGAACTACTGGAAATTATTTAACCGAGTAATATGTGATTAGATTGATACAAAAGTATAACTTAAGAACATAAGAACATAAGAATGTAGGAACACTGCAGAAGGCCTACTGGCCCATACGAGGCAGGTCCTTATCAAAACGACCTCTACCTAAAGCTACCCAAGAAATAACTTCCGTACCCCATGACACCAATCAAACCCAGCCCTTCCCACTCATATATTTGTCCAGTCTCTTCTTAAAGCTACCCAAGGTCCCAGCCTCTATCACCCCACTGGGAAGACTGTTCCACGCATCTACAACTCTGTTAGAAAACCAGTACTTACCTATGTCCTTTCTAAATCTAAATTTATCCAACTTATATCCATTATTTCTGGTTCTTACCCTCAGTACTTTATTAATATCTCCCTTGTTTATGCCTGTCATCCACTTATACACTTCAATGATATCTCCCCTCATTCAACGCCTCTCCAGAGAGTGGAGATTTAAGGCTTTAAGTCTATCGTCTTGCGTGTTAAAGAGCCGGTGATTGCTGGCAGCTCTTAAAATGACGAACGGTCGAGATCTCAACCTTTATTTACAGCCTGAAGGATTATCGGTCACTGTATCTAGCTTTTTTAGTTTTTTCTGTCTCCACCATAGCAAATGCTATATTATCACTATAGCTGACTGGAGAAATTGTTGGAGGAAAGACGCTTTTTCTGGAGTGATATTTGCTTTTCGTTGTGTTTATTGCGATCGCTGGTAACTACCCACGTGCACACGCAAGCACGCACGCAAGCACGCAGGCACGCACGCACGCAAAGGAGGGTATTAATAGTAAGAAGTTCGTGCCACAACGCCATGATCAACAAATACCTCACAAGCCTTTTTATCGAAAAATGCAATTATTCTTTTTATTCTAAATTTATTTTTTGCCATTTGTAGCAGGTAAAGTTATAATCACTTGTATCGATGCAGGAACCGTATAAAAGTTAACGTTTCACACGGCTCTGTAAGAGCAGTGTGTGGACAAAACTTTCAGAGCATTTCGAGAGGAATAATTTGATTGTCCGTTTGATGTATAGAAACTTTTGAGTTGATTATATAAAAGTGGTCCACCTCCAGTGGTAGTGTTGGGATCCATAGCTTCGCAGAAGCAAATATATTATTCTGTGAGTGCTGCTCGAGAAAATGCTTGCTTCTCATACACGGACTCGCGAGTAGCGCTGATGATCGAGGCTCCACCACCCACTCCGCTGAATAATCCACAGGGATTTATCGCTTGCTTCTCATACACGGACTCGCGAGTAGCGCTGATGATCGAGGCTCCACCACCCACTCCACTGTATCGCTTGCTTCTCATACACGGACTCGCGAGTAGCGCTGATGATCGAGGCTCCACCACCCACTCCGCTGAATAATCCACAGGGATTTATCGCTTGCTCCTCATACACGGACTCGCGAGTAGCGCTGATGATCGAGGCTCCACCACCCACTCCACTGAATAATCCAGAGGGATTTATCGCTTGCTTCTCATACACGGACTCGCGAGTAGCGCTGATGATCGAGGCTCCACCACCCACTCCACTGAATAATCCACAGGGATTTATCGCTTGCTCCTCATACACGGACTCGCGAGTAGCGCTGATGATCGAGGCTCCACCACCCACTCCACTGAATAATCCACAGGGATTTATCGCTTGCTTCTCATACACGGACTCGCGAGTAGCGCTGATGATCGGGGCTCCACCACCCACTCCACTGAATAATCCACAGGGATTTATCGCTTGCTTCTCATACACGGACTCGCGAGTAGCGCTGATGATCGAGGCTCCACCACCCACTCCGCTGAATAATCCACAGGGATTTATCGCTTCACATTACTAATAATAATCATATTATTATTAGGAATAATAAAAATAATAATAGTTCCTCTTTGTTAAAACCAGATTCTTTGATGTTGTGGAGGATAAGTTGGTCACCAGAAAGGGCTGAACTCCAGAATTATATTTATATATTTATTAAACTCATGGGAAAGCGTCAAATCCATACGAGTCATCGAGCCCCTGGAAAAATGAAAGGTAATCAGGTTCCATAAACATAAGGTGAGATCAAGTCCAAGTCTTGTAATCAAGAGCCCTCACCTGTGTCAAGCTTCGCATGATGGGACCTTTAAAGATATAAATAATAATCAGTTAGTCGGACTTGAGTCCTGGTGGTAGAAAGTACACTGCCTGCACTCTAAAGGAAGGGCTTAGTATATTTGCTGTTTAGAGTGACATCTAAACTATCGTATATTCGCGCATCTGACAAGACAGTGATAGTATGAATGATGGAGAAAGTTTCTTTTTCTGGTCACCCTGCCTTGGTGGGAGACAGCCATGGTATTAAAAAGACATTCAATAAAGAAATTACTATGGTAATTTTATTATTTTTTTAAATATTTTTTTTAAATCGTTTATTTATAAGTGACAATTCCTTGGCTGTTGTCTGTAGCACAAAGTCAATAAACCATCATTTACAAAATATCCAGTAACGTTTTTAGTGAATAAACTGATAATATGAAATTTACATTATAGAGTTATCTTTTCACACACCAAAGTGTCAGACGCCACTGTTGAGCTTTATGAAAAAAGTCTCAATTTTTTAAATGTGTATAGGAGGAAAGGAAAGTGAGGATGAAGCCTCCACCAAGACTTGCGCTGAAACACCCACATAGCATGAAATTAGCATATTTTTTCTTTTATAGGTGAAAAATATTAAAACAATCTCTCGTTAAATTTAACAGTGATGAAAATTTTTCACTTGAACTTAACCAGACACACAGAAAATTCTGAGAAAAAGTGAAGGCTGCAATGCAGCAGATAGGATAAATCATAACCCACAAATTTCAGGGCATTCCTATCCTTGGATCATTATCTATCCATGAGTGGTATACTGGTCAATGGTGTACCGTATTCAGCGAAGTCCTAAAGCTGTAGAGATTGGTAGAGATTCGATCCTTAGTAGAAGAAACGACCACAGGGGCTCTGAAGATAGGAGTAAGGTAAGGTAAAGCATCTACGGGAAACTGTCTGAAATTAGGTTAATGTGTATTAGGACTGCTGCAATAAACGACAAAGAAAAATACTTTTTAGAATCAGCAAGCCTAATACTCCCCTTTTTCTTAGTTCGTCAGAGAGTGAGCAACTAGGTTTACTAATATATTTCGACGGCAACATAAACAATGTAAAGAATGCGATCATAAATGTTTAGCGTCAAGACAAGTGTATGCCACTTTGTTTACAAGTGTAACAGACTGAAGAACATTCAGGTTTAATATCCAAAAGGCATTTATAACCAGTATGGGTCATACTGGGGCTGTGGGTAGGGGTGTACAGTCATAGGAGTTAGTGGACGTGATGGGTAATACCTGATGGATGGGTTTCTGCCAAGATAATGTAATATCCTAGATCGAAAAAGACTGCAATAAAGAGTAGACAGTAAAACGACCTTTACGTAACCCAAACTGGTGAAGAGGTAGAGAGTTTCGGATTACTAAGTCATAATAAGCTCTTGTTACCCAAGTGTTCCAGCAACTTAAAAATAACGTTAGTAAAAGCGATGGGTCTGATATGTGGAGACACATTTTATATAATGTATACCTGAGGACTTGGGAAGTGCAAATATTGCTGCAAAGATGTGGTGAGGATATATATATCCTGTTTATACAGCGTGCCACAGGAGGAACACTGTGATGGAAATGAAAAGCAAAAATAGAGAAGTGATTACCGTCGTGGAAATCACTATGGAAATAAAGTACACAGAAAGATTATGAGAGACTACGGGTGCGGTTATCTGGATGTGTTTGGGTACCGGTGTTTAAGCCATAGAGATAAATCGAGAAAAACTTAACTGATACCCAGGAAAGTCGTAGCGAGACCTCGTCCTAAAGCAAATGATGAATGTTATAATCAATTATTAAAAGCACTGATATAAGTAACGATGAAGTCAGAAAATGTGTTAGGTTAAGTCGTTCGTTATGTCGGGATGATACAAAACTCAGACCGTGATCAAGACACTGGTGCAATATAGTGCGTGCTTCTTGAAGGATTGTATGGTCCCTGGGTTGTATGGTCCTCGGCTAGTCTCAGTGCTGTTATTGATTAAATACCAGTTGTTCGTGGTTACAATACGATATATATTGCTCGTGGAGGTTAGTACACTAAACGGGGAGAAGGATGAAATTAGCTTTGAAGCACCCACACCATCGTATGTTCTCGGATCACGGTACAAAACCTAGCTCTGCTGGGTGCGTGATTGTATGGTGCCGTGGGTTAGAGTGTCGTGGAATTCTCGCTCACCATGAACGAACGAACGGTTACTCTCAGGTAAGACCCATATGCGTGAAAGGGAGATTTGGAAACAGGAAGATAAGTGAGAGGAAGGGATAAGAGATTGGAGAAAAAGGACCAGGGCTAAACCCAGCTGCATAGCATTGGTTGGTAGAGTAAAGGAAATAGTTGCTGGGCCGTGCTGACTGTAAGATCTTGTTTGGGGAAATGGTAGTATTGGACTGGATTTGGGAGGCAAAGAACATTCACACAGGTACTGGCACAAACGTCAAAGCTGGTTTGTTGATGTCTGCTTCTCAATGCAAATATGGGTTGGAGAGGGGAAGACCTGGAGGTTGGCTTAGTAAATAGGACGTCTTTAAAGGTCCACCCTTGCAGAGGGCAGGGCAGAGGTTAAGAATTAGAAGTTTGGGTAAGGTTTAGGAATAGAAGGGAGGGGAGCAGGATTGGATTGTATAAGGATTGAAAGAGATTTAGAGTGTTGAATTGCCGTCTAAGGTTGTCCAAGTGTCTTGGTGGGGTTCTAGATGGTCTAACTGTCTGTCACTGAATTCTTTCTAGAACATGTTCAGCGCCGGGGTACCAGTCCTGAGACGGAGAGACTCGCTTGCGCGAAGTCATCCCACGCCACGCCCAGCACCCACCGCAATGCAAGGTTCTGGATTCGCTGCAGTTTCAAGACGTTTGTTTTTGCAGCGAGAGAAAGAGCAAGAAGTGTATAAGTGATAAGTGGCCGTATGAGGGCCTTGTACAGGTGTAGTTTAGTGTAAGGGTGTTAGCTGAGCTTGTACAGTCGCCCTTGGGCAGAACTGGCCATAGCTTTTTTGCCGTTTATGTAAGTGTGTAGTCTGAGACTGAAGTCGAAGTTAACTCCTAGGGCGGTAGTGTTGCATGTTCGTGGAATGGGTGTTTTTGTAGTGGTGGTCCTGAGTTCAACAGGAAGTTGTGAGCGTCCTTATGGGAAGAAGTAGGTAATCTTTGTTTTATTGGCGTTGGTTTTAATTCGCCAAAGAATCTCCCAGGCACTGATCCTGTCTACTTCACGTTGTGTTCCGAGTGACAGATATTTTCATTCTTCGTGCACGGTGTGATGTCTGCATATGCTAGTGTGAGTGTGTTGTGGTGTGTTGGGTCTGGAATGTCGTTTGTGTAAAGGATGTATAGAGCAGGAGAGAGCACAGAACCCTGGGGGACTCCAACATGAAAGGTGAAGGGCTCAGAGAGACAGTTTCTAATCTTAATTCGCATCATACAGCCGTCAAGGAAATTGCATAGTAAATTTTTAACATTCGGGGGAAGGTCAATAAGGTTACATAGCTTGCACTTGAGCCTGAATGCCAGACTGTGTCGAGGGCTTTCTCCACGTCCTTGACAGCCAAGGCTTGCGTCGAGTGGTATTGGTTGAAGCCAAATTGTCGGTTGGTCAGGAAGTGATTAGTCTCTAGGTAATTTCTTAGTCTTTTTTTAATGAGTCATTCAAATGTCTTTCCGAGGGTTTCTTGTAGGCTGATAAGTCCATAGTTCGTCGGGTCAGTTGGGTCTGTGTTGGGTTTGGAGATGAGTGTGGCAATAGCGGACTTGAATAGGTAAGAAAAGTAGCCAGAAGCAAGGCAAGCATCGCAAAGGTCAGTAAGATCGGCAATTACAGTCAGGGAGGTGGCGGAGAATGTGGCGAGAAATTCCAGAAGCTCCAGGTGCTTTAGGAGGAAGCTTCAAGATTAAGGATTTAACAAGAGGTTGAAAGAAAGGAGTGTTGAGAATGTGGGTGGAGGTGAGAGAGGATAGCTGTATGATAGTCAGGACAGATAGTGTGTCTATGTGTGGAGACCCAGTGTTCTACATCTTGTATGTGTTGTTGTGCAGCTAGGTCAGGAGGGTGAGGGTGGAAAATATTTCCTCATATGCTTTAAAGGCATGTGCTACTTTTGTTGGATCTGTGATGTTTGTGTTGTTGTGTGTTATGTGTTGGAAATGTGTTGTTTTTGGGACTCCAGTGACCTTTCGGATGAAAGTCCAGAGTTCCCTGGGGTCCCGTATGTGGCGTGAGTCAGCAGCCTGGATGAGGGATAACCAGTGTTTGCCATGGTCCTCATCCAAGCTACGGATGATGATGTTTCTCAAGAAGGTGAAGTCTCTACTACTGGCATGTACAGAGGTTAGTTTTGTTTAACTGTTATTTGAAAGAGTCCCAGTTTACCCTAGAGAAAAAAGGAATGTCTTGAGGGAGTGAGAATAAGGTTTGAAGAGAAGTGAAGGGTGATGGGTATGTGGTCAGAGCCAGAGAGAGGGCCTGGTGTAATGTGGTGGTGAAGGTAGAGGCTGGATCTATTTGTAATAATTATGTCTGGTTTTCCCTGGCCCAGAGGACCAAAGAAAATGATGAAGTGACTGCCAGGGTGCCTAAAGGTTCTATCCTCTGAGTTTCTGACACAGTCATGATAATTATGCGAAAAATGTGTGTAAGTATCTGGGAACATTTTGGTGAAAACCCCATTGTGGAAAATACTGTATATTCTCCAAAAATACAGTGTATTTTATATGTAAAAAAATAATTTGTAAATAAATAAAGAAGTGAACCTACAGGGAAGCTCTGCGCCTACACTGGGGGGGGAGGAGACACCATTATTTTTTAATGTGGTACAGGCACGCTAATGTAATGCATATAATTTTCGTCGCACTAGGGGCCAAATAGGAGCCAAAATTGTTGGATGTGCACTCCTGCATAGCGAGAGCATCAAGCAGATGGACAGGACAGATCCAGAAACCTCAGATAAGATGCCTATGTTGAAGATTAGAATTCTGGACAGTAATTTTTTTCATAAATTTAGACAGGGGGGTTCTGTACATGACACACAGTAATCTCCAGACTAATTGGTGAGTGTTATGATTATAAATTCTCCTTCTGTTACATAAATGAGTATATGCAATCATTTATTAATTTTAACATACAGGCCACAAATTTATAATAGTGTTTACCATAATTCTTGGTAATGTATATTTCATTTGCAATTAATATAGATCTAGAGCAACTTGTGGATATGACAGTTGTAGGCATCGAAGGGGGATATTTTTTGAGACCTAGGTGTCCCAAAATTCCTACTTGTCTATGTAACTTTGATAAATAATAATTATCTTTGTTACAATTTACTGGTATGTACCTTATGAGTTACATCCAGGTAAATTTTATTTTCCACAATTAGTTGTCAGTTGGTCCTTCGAACCAGATGTAATTAGTGAAGTCATTAATTAGTGAATTAATTACTTAATAATTATATGTGAAATGACAGGAGGAGGTGGATGTTAGGTCCACAAATTTACTTAATGAGTAGTGGATTATACTTATTACAATACTAAATTTGCTAAGCCAAAGCCTGGCTAGGATTTATATTAGTGTGTATAATATTAATTTTGCTAAGTCAAATTCTGGCAAAGATTTATATTAATGTATATGTATAATATTAATTATGCTAAGCCAAGCCTGGAAAGGATTTATATTAGTGTATATGTATAATATTAATTTTGCTAAGCCAAATTTTGGCCAAGATTTATATTAGTGTAATTATATAATAATTTTGCTAAACCAAGCCTGGCTAGGATTTATATTAGTGTGCATAATATTAATTTTGCTAAGTAAAATTCTGGCAAAGATTTAAATTAGTGAATTTGTATAATATTAATTTTGCTAAGCCAAAGTCTGGCTAGGATTTATATTAGTGTGTATAATATTAATTTTGCTAAGCCAAGTCTGGCTAAGATTATATTATTTTTTTTTAATTATCATACTGGCCGATTCCGACCAAGGCAAGGTGGCCCGAAAAAGAAAAACTTCCACCATCATTCACTCCATCACTGTCTTGCCAGAAGGGTGCTTTACACTACAGTTTTTAAACTGCAACATTAACACCCGTCCTTCAGAGTGCAGGCACTGTACTTCCCATCTCCAGGACTCAAGTCCGGCCTGCCGGTTTCCCTGAACCCCTTCATAAATGTTACTTTGCTCACACTCCAACAGCACGTCCAGTATTAAAAACCATTTGTCTCCATTCACTCCAATCAAACACGCTCACGCATGCCTGCTGGAAGTCCAAGCCCCTTGCACACAATACCTCCTTTACCCCCTCATTCCAACCTTTCCTAGGCCGACCCCTACCACGTCTTCCTTCCACTACTGACTGATATACTCTTGAAGCCATTCTGTTTCACTCCATTCTCTCTACATGTCCGAACCACCTAACAACCCTTCCTCAGCCCTCTGGACAATAGTTTGGGTAATCCCGCACCTCCTCCTAACTTCCAAACATTGCCCTCAGACATGACATCTCCGCTGCCTCCAACCTTCTCCTCGCTGCACACCCATATAAGAGCGTTAGTAAAACTATACTCTCATACATTTCCCTCTTTGCCTCCAAGGACAAAGTTCTTTGTCTCCACAGACTCCTAAGTGCACCACTCACCCTTTTCCCCTCATCAATTCTATGATTCACCTCATCTTTCATAGACCCATCTGCTGAAACGTCCACTCCCAAATATCTGAATACATTCACCTCCTCCATACTCTCTCCTTCCAATCCGATATCCAATCTTTCATCATCTAATCTTTTTGTTATCCTCATTACCTTACTCTTTCCTGTATTCACTTTTAATTTTCTTATTTTGCATACCCTACCAAATTCATCCACCAATCTCTGCAACTTCTCTTCAGAATCTCCAAAGAGCACAGTGTCATCAGCAAAAAGCAACTGTGACAACTCCCACTTTATGTGTGATTCTTTTTCTTTTAACTCCATGCTTCTTGCCATGACCCTCGCATTTACTTCTCTTACAACCCCATCTATAAATACATTAAACAACCACGGTGACATCACGCATCCTTGTCTAAGGCCTACTTTTACTGGGAAATAATTTCTCTCTTTCCTACATACTCTAACTTGAGCCTCACTATCCTCGTGAAAACTCTTCACTGCTTTCAGTAACCTACCTCCTATACCATACACCTGCAACATCTGCCACATTGCCCCCCTATCCACCCTGTCACATGCCTTTTCTAAATCCATAAATGCCACAAAGACCTCTTTAGCCTTATCTAAATGCTGTTCACTTATATGTTTCACTGTAAACCTCTGGTCCACACACCCCCTCCCTTTCCTAAAGCCTCCTTGTTCATTTGCTATCCTATTCTCCGTCTTACTCTTAATTCTTTCAATAATAACTCTACTATACACTTTACCAGGCTTAACCCCATATAATTTTTGCACTCTCTTTTGTCCCCTTTGCCTTTATACAAAGGAACTATGCATGCTCTCTGCCAATCCCTAGGTACCTTACCCTCATCCATACATTTATTAAATAATTGCGCCAACCACTCCAAAATTATATCCCCACCTGCTTTTAACATTTCTATCTTTATCCCATCAATCCCGGCTGCCTTACCCCCTTCCATTTTACTTACTGCCTCACGAACTTCCCCCACACTCACAACTGGCTCTTCCTCACTCCTACAAGATGTTATTCCTCCTTGCCCTATACACGAAATCACAGCTTCCCTATCTTCATCAGCATTTAACAATTCCTCAAAATATTCCATCCATCTTCCCAATACCTCTAACTCTCCATTTAATAACTCTCCTCTCCTATTTTTAACTGACAAATCCATTTGTTCTCTAGGCTTCTTTAACTTGTTAATCTTACTCCAAAACTTTTTCTGATTTTCAACAAAATTTGTTGATAAATTTATATTCTAATTTTCTTACATGTGTAATTGCTAAGCTCAAGTGTAGCTAACATTATATTAATGTATATTTACAGTTTATATTATAATTTTCTTACATGTAATTGCTAAGCTCAAGTAGCTAGGATTTATTCAAAGGTAATTTGTAATATTTACCTTTATAAAGTGCATAATTAAGTACATAATCAGTGTTATTAATTAAGTTGAATTTAATACATTGCACCATGGGTGAAAATGAGGAAATTAATGTAAAAGACAAACACATGGAATTTAAAGCAAAAACATCATCATTGCAGACTAGAAAGGGTCAAGTAACAAAGGCATATAATAAATGTTTAGAATTAATGAATCAAGAAACTGTGAATACTTATGATTTAAAATTGCATTTAGATGCTTTGGGGAATAGATATGATTCATACAAATTATATTATAACAAATATGAAAGAGATTTGTTAGTAAACTGTGTTGATGAGACTGAAGTAAATCTTATGATTAAGCAGTATTATGAATAAGGTGAAAAGATTCTTTCTTGTAAAAGTCAGGCTTTAAAGAAATTAAAAGTGTTAACCAGGCAGTAAATCAATCTATTCCAACAATCTATTCCCAGAATTATGTTTACCTGTATTTAATCCTGGAGAAAATTGGGAGGAGTTTTGGTCTACTTGTAAAGCAGCTGTGCATGATAGGAGTGACTTAGCATGTGTAACTAAATTATTTTACCTCAAAGGACAGATATGAGGAGATGCTCACATGCTTATACAAGCCTTTTCCAATGTAGATGATTCTTACAAAGAAGCAGTTGACTTGTTGAAGGTCACTTATGGTAATATAGAACAAAGTAGGTTGGATCTAGCGAATATCATTGTTAATGTAAAATCTCCAGATCACAATTACAAAGGTTTATAGCAGTTTAGAGTTAAACTGGAGAGCACTCTCAAAACTTTAATTAATAAATATAATCTGAAGGAATTAGACTGGTTATTTAGTCCCATTGTACAGAATAAATTAAGCTGTGGTATAAACCTTGGTAATAAATACTGACAAGTTGGTTTAGAAAGACACGTAAGCAAACACTATGACATATTTATTAGAAAACATTTCGGTCCTGGGACCTTGATCACTTCTAATATACAGAGGTAGAAAGACATGATATATATATAGGCGGAGAGTGAGGTGTGACGCACATGACTTGAGGAATGTCATAAGAACATAAGAATGGAGGAACACTGTAGAAGGGCTACTGGCCCATGCGAGGCAGGTCCTTATCAAAACAACCTCTGCCTATGAAGAGGACGGGTAGACGATGAAATCATGTGACTCCAACCCAACAACACAGGAGTCACATGATTTCATCGTCTACCCATCCTCTTCATAGGCAGAGGTTGTTTTGATAAGGACCTGCCTCGCATGGGCCAGTAGGCCTTCTACAGTGTTCTTCCATTCTTATGTTCTTATGACATTCCTCAAGTCACGTGCGTCACACCTCACTCTCCGCCTATATATATAATGTCTTTCTACCTCTGTATGTTAGAAGTGATCAAGGTCCCAGGACCGAAACGTTTTCTAATAAATATGTCATAGTGTTTGCTTACGTGTCTTTCTATACCAAATTAAGCTGTAAAACACTTGAATGACTCTCGAACAAGTATCACAAAGGTTATTTTGGTCTGGAGGAAATAAAACTAGGTCTACAAGAATTAATTGTTCAGTTGCAGACCAGCCAACCAACTCATTTTAAAGATGAAACACATAATTCTGGGGTATCTGTCAGGTTTCACTAGGGGAAAAATTATCCCAATTTTAATAATCAAAATTCATTTCCTAAAAAGAGTTGCATAGGTGCATATCAAGTAGCAGGAATCAGAAATAATGATTCTCCACAAGGTAATAAGAATAAGTACCCTCCTAAGAGTAGCCCAGTTAATAAGAAACCAGTCAAAGAAAAGAGAGATTGTTTCTTTTGCAAGGGTACTCATTTTTCTAAGAATTGCAATGCATACAATTCATGGAATGATAAAGTTGAAAGATTGGAGGAACTTGACAGATGTATCAGATGTCTAGGTAATCACAATGTAAAGGACTGTCATGCCAAATTAAACAACTGTTATCAAAATATTCGTCTCTCGACCTGCGGGGAGAGAGGACGCTTCTACAGGTTCTCTTGCACGCCACCTGGTGAGGAAAACAGCATTAGCACCAAGATGGCGGACCGACTGTACCGGCGCATAAATACTGTCTGCATTGAGCTGGTTAGAGGATCTTTAAGCAACGCCACGATGAACGTTCTCCTGCCAAACATTATCAGGGACTGTTATGGCATCCCCAATGAAGAGCTGTATGGTGTGGCACTGAATGGTATGTCAAGGGTCTTCGTGAAGTTCATGAGGGCTGACTTCTATTCTACCATCGTCGACGAATTTCAAGAAAGGCGGATGAGTATCAACACGGCAGTGGAAGTATGCTTGCATGATGTGTCTAAGTATTTTACTTGGGTGAAGGTAAGGAATGTACCTTTTGAGGCAACAGCCTACAGCCTACAAGATGTGTTCAGTGGTTATGGGACTGTACACTCGACGAGCATGGGAATGTGGAGGGACGGCCCTGATGAGGGGATGCCGGAAGGATCCTTCACACTGAAAATGACCCTGAGGAGGCCGATACCATCATATGTTACATTGCATAACCATAGAACACAGGTTTTTGTACACTATGCAGGGCAGAGGAAGACGTGCCGTTTATGTGACTCTTATGAGCACATGGTGGCACAATGCCCCAGGAGACAGGGCCCTAGGCGTCAGGAGACAGCTTCTGTGGATATGCCATTAGAAGCCACGGATGTTATGACGGGTGAAGTGGAAAGCCGGGGTACAGGCCTATGGAGTGAGGAGGTCGACAGGGCAGAGGTGGTTTTGGAGACGTGTTACACTACCAGTGGAAACGGGGGGGAGGGAATATCGCTGTCAGACAGACCGTTAGATAATGCAGAGTCAGCTCAGGACGGGATTTTGGAGGCTGTGCTGAAGGATTTTTTGGAAGAGTCGGAGCATGGTGTGGAAAGTGATGTGAGGTCAGATGATGACAAGGTGATGGATGAACAGAAGCAGGGTAAGGAAGACTTGAGTGAGGTTCGAAAGGAGAGCAATGTGGTGGTGGAGGTCCATCAAGAAGATGTGGTTACAGAAGAAATGTGTGTAGAGGGTAGCTCCCGCAAGAGATCAGCGGGGGCATCAGACATGGACGAAGTCCTCACACCAGCGCAGAGGCCTGGGAAGAAGATGTGGGCAGCTGTGGTAGCAAAGGCAAGTCCGGGAGGAGGGGGGGGCAATGGGAAGCTAGGTGGGAAGGGACAGGGAGGGGTTGGAGGGCAGGAACGAGGGATTGATAGAGAAGAACCGAGACCTATGAAAGGAGGACCAAGTAAGCCTCAGCGGCACAGGGGTAAGCCGCCATTCTTGTAAAATTTAGGTGTGTAACTTTCAATGTAAACGGTCTTAAAACCGAGGTCAAGAGGGTATGGTTAGAGTGGGTTTTGAGGAGATTTAGTATTGATGTCTGTTTTTTGCAGGAACATAACCATAGGTTAGGATGTGAGTTGTTGTTGAAAGGTTATAGGTTGTTTACATGTGATGCTTTGAGGTTGAAAGGAGGTGTGGATGTGGCGGTAAAGGAGACCAGTCCTTTGCGTATCCTGGGTTGGGAGGAGGGGGGGGTGGGAGGGTTGTCAGGGTGGATGGGTTTTGGTGGGCCAGGAGGGTTAGTTTTGTAGGTGTGTACATGCCAGCAACTAGTAACACTAGAGTGAAGGTGGATTTTGTACGCGAGGTTCTGGTATATCACTTGAGAGGTTTACCTGCTTTTACAGTGATTGGTGGGGATTGGAATTGTGTTATTAGGAAGGGTGATGTGGTTCCGAGGGGGGCGGGTTGTGTTTTGGGGGTTCTGCGGGATGTTTTGCTAGATGTTGGAGTGGTAGATGTGGTGGGAAGTAGGGGATATGGAGTGGAGCACACTTTTATTCGTAGGGGATATGAGGCACGGTTAGATAGGATTTATGTTAGGCAGGGCATAGGTGTGGAGAGGGTGAGGACTATCGATGTGGGTTTTTCTGATCATCGTGCTGTTATAGCAGATTTGAGGGTAGATGGCATAGTGAGAGTTTATGCAGGATACTGGAAATTAAATGTGAGGCTACTTAGGGACGAGGGTGACCCTACGGGGTTTGAAGATTGGTGGAAATCCTTTTGGGAGACTAGGAATATGGAAATGGATTTGCTGGATTGGTGGGAAATGAGGGCTAAAGTTGAAATTGCGAAATTTTTTAAAGTACGGGGTAAGGAGATGGCTAGGTGGAGCTATTGCCTACAAAATTATCTTGAGGGTCAGTTAAATGACTGTTATGCAGAGGAACGGGTGGGGCGGAGTGAGGACATGGAACGTTTGCGAAATAGGTTGGCGGAAATTCACAATGAAAAATTTGAGGCAATTCGAGTTAGGGCAGGGTTGGAGGATGTCTTAAGGGGAGATAGGCCATCGGGTTTTGTATTAAGGAGGTTTAAGGAACGGCAGGCGAAGACCACCTTGGCGTATATTGAGGCAGGTACAGGGGGGGGTGGCTTTGAGGAGGGTCAAGGCCTATCCACCACGGAAAATATTAGTTTGTATGCAGATTTTTGGTTTAGGGAGAAGTGGAGGAGGGTTGGCGGGGGAGTGGGTGAGGGACGGTTTGGGGATGAAGGGTTTAATAGGGTATTAAGTGAGCAGGACAGTGACAGAATCGAGGGTAGTATTAATGTAGAGGAGGTGGAGGAGGCAGTTTTTGGGATGTGCCAGGGTAAAACCCCAGGCATAGACGGAATACCAAACGATTTTTATAGGTATCATTGGGGGAGTGTACGGCATTGTCTGGTGGGGGTTTTGAATTGTATGTTAAGTAGTGGGAGGATGGGGAAATCACAAAGAATGGGTGTCACGGTTTTAGTGCCCAAAAAAGAAGGAATGCCGAGTTTTGAATGATTACCGTGCGATTACGTTAATGTGCTCGGATTACAAGATTTTTGCTAAGGTTTTGGGCAACAGAATGAGGAAAGTGTTGGGTTTATTGTTACATAGGGGACAGTTGGGAATTCCGGGAAGAAGGATGAGGGATGGACATGGTTTGATTAGGGATTTTCTAGAGAGATGTACGGGAGGGGGAATACTAGGTTTAGATTGGGTGAATGCTTATGATTGCATGGACAGAGATTTATTAGGGGTTTGCTTAGAGAGGTTGGGGTTTCGGGAGGGGGTAGTGAGGTGGGTGAACACCCTGTATGATGGGGCAGAGGTGAGGGTACAGGTCAATGGGAGGTTGGGTGAAAGTGTACCAATGGAGAGAGGTTTGAGGCAGGGCTGTCCGATGTCACAGCTGCTCTCTGCGTGTGTGCAGAATCCTTTTTATGAGTCTGTTGAGAGGGTAATGAACAATCAGGAGATGGAAGGGGGGTGCAAAGGGGGCATCGTTGGGTATGTGGATGATACTACTGTTTTGCTAAGGGGTAAGAAGGAGTTAAGGAGGGTGGGTAGAGTGATTCAGATGTTTGGTATGAATACCGGAATGAGAGTTAATACGGTGAAATCAAGGTTACTAGAGGTCGGTAATTGGATAGGGGGGGCTTGGGGATGGGGTTAGGATGGACAGTGGTTGACAGAATCAAGGTATGTGGGATATGGTATTTGGCGGAAGTGCAGGCATGCAGAAGGGTAAATTCGGAGTCTGTCACGGGTAAGGTTTTAAGTAGACTAGGAGGTTTAAGTGCGAGGGACTTAGCTTTACATCAGAGGGTAGTGGTGGTAAATTCACTTGTCTATAGCAAGGTATGGGGGGTGGCAGAGGTTTTTCCCTTAGAGGTACGAGATATTGTGGAAATGCAGAGGAGGGTGCTGAAGTTTGTGTGGGGATTTGGGAGGGCATGGTTAAGTAAGGAGGTAGTTATGACGGATGTTCGGAGAGGGGGTTTAGGTTTGTTGCCTTTAGGACTGAGAGTAATGGCTGTATATATCAAGTGGAGGTATATGAGGGAAGGGGGTGTGAGGGGCGCTAAAGTAGGAAGAGTTATGGAGGAGGCACGTAAATGGTGGAGTGGGAAGGAATTGAGGGTTTGTGAAGATATGTTGAGATTTTTATTGACAGTGCAACAGGTGGATAAAATCAAAGTGAAACGGTTGGTGAGGGTAGTGAAAGGTCAAGGAATTATGCAAGGGGTAGCCGTGTATCCAACGTATGATTGGGGGGTTATTTGGAAAGATTTTAGTAAGCTTCGGATACCGGCTAGAGTAAGAGAATTAGTATATAGGTTTATCATGGGGATTCTGGCTTCCAAGGAGGTGTTACATAGTATGGGGTTTGTGGAAGAGGCTTTTTGTCAGTTTTGTGGTGATGTTGAAACGGCGTTTCATGTGGTCTTTTTTTGTACCTCCTTGGAGGGGGTGAGATCATGGATGGGTGGGGTTATCAGATTGTTGGGGGGGGGGTCGTTTGCCGCTTTTAAGGGCTTTACTACTAGATGTAAGGGGAGTGCCTAGGGATGTTGGAAGGGCTATAATGTATATCATAGTGGATTATCTGGACATTTCATGGGGAATGAGGGGATTAAGGGGTGATATGAGGATAAAAGCGTTGGCGGCCAGATTCTATAGGACGAAGTGTAGGAATAAGTTGGTTTATGGGGCGTCTTGGGAAAAAAGTTTCCCGGAAGGTTATAGGAATCTCACTGTGGGTTCCCTTAGGGGGGGTCCCTGAGGATGGACAAAGGAGTGGTCTCCTTATGGGAGGATGTAAAGGGGGAGGGTTGTTTTTGGTTTTATCTGGAACTGATGTAGTGTGTAAGAGGAAGGTAGTGAGAATTAGGTATGGATGGTACGCCATGTTTCACGAGAATGTTTGTCATAGTGAGATATAAGTGTGGTTTCCAGGGTTACATTTCTAAGCCTGATGGTTATGTTCACTGGGTTTAAAATTTCCTTGAAAGCCAGGATACCGAGCCCTTAGGATCTCGTTTTTAAGTAATTAGATTGGCACGTTGGTATCAACACAAAATTTTTCTGAGATACGTGTCAGTTCTTTTGGGACTGGCACATTACAGCAGCCTTATCCTTATTACTACTCTAGTCTTATGTTTAACTTTTATTGTCAGATGAAGGTTCTATGTGAAAAAATTTAAGTATGTATAGGTTTTGGGTCTATACCATGTTTTTATGGGGTTAAACCAACAAAGTCTTGTGGAGAAGATTTTCGGTTTATATACATATGTGGGAGGTATAATTATGTATAGGGTTTGGTTATAAACCCTTTAATGTGCCGAGGTTTGTTATAAATACTTGTTTTGGATTCTTTTATTATTGTATTTTACATGCATGTTGTTCTGTTTTCTGTATCAACATTATTGTATTAGAGGGTTAACATATTAATAATAGTAAAATACTGTTTCTCTATGGTTATTGTGTAAGGAATCATATGTTCCTTCCGGGTTCCTATTGGTTAGGATCTAATGTACCATAACTTAACCAATAATCTGTACCCTGTCATAGAGGGTATGTTAGGGTTTTGTTTTGTAGTGGTTATGGTAGTTTTGGTTAATATTGTGATGTTGTACATTTGTATGATGTTTTTGTTGTACTAGGACATGTCAGGTATTCAATTTATATTGTTAAACTATGTAAAGTTTCTTTAGGTGTGTTTTCTTTGGGTACAATGGCTTGGCGGCAACTATTAATGACTGATAAACTTTAGTGAGGTTTGTCTTAGCGTGTATTGTTTTGCTATAACAAGATGTTATAATACTTGTTCCCGCAAGGAATAACCTGGTACTAGTAGAACAAAAGAATGTTTTGTATTCCTGTACTTTATTATGCATCCTTTGTACTTTTGTAAGGTTTTTAATAAAAATTAAAAAAAAAACTGTTATCAATGTCACAAAGGGAGACACCATATAGTCATGTGTAAGGGTCTATATGACAATGTTGATAATAATGATAATGTTGACAATCCTGACACAACAGTGGCTAATGTAAAAATTGCTGCTAATGTTAATAATGATGGTTTTACTGAAGTAGCCTTACCTGTGTTACAGGTAAAAATTGATGATAAAAGGCATAAATCAAAAAAATGTAACTGCATTATTAGACCAGGGATCCCAGCGTACTTTCATAAAACGTAAATGTCTTGATTGGATGAAAGTACTGATGGGAGATCCTACAACTCTAAAATTATCTGGTTTTCTCTCAGATAAAAGGGCTCAATTGTATGACACTGTTTATGTAACTGTCAGTTTGGGCAATGAGAAAAAACGTGTTAATGCATGTGAGGAAAAAGTTTAACAGATAGAAGTAGCTAGCGAGTATATGGTAACAATAGTTTGATTGCTGGCTGCTTGTTAAGGTAGGGTAAGTCTAGCTCCCGCTATCCCCCCTTCCTTTCTCCCCACCCCGAAAGGTGACGTGCGGGGCTCCGGCCAAACAATAATCACTCGACTCACAGCTCCCAGCACAACTGTAAGTAAAAGCCTGCTCCTATTCTAGTGGACTTATTGGTTGAAAGCTTCACTTTTGACCAATAATAAACTTAGTCCTTTCAGCCTTGATCTCCATGTTAGATGTTTTGATAATCACCATGTCTTCTAGGTATTGTACTTATCATGGAGAGTGATTTCTTAAGCAGTGGGTATCCTGTCTCTCTTTTCAGCTTGGAATGACAGATCGGGTCACCTGCCAACCAAAGAGAAGTGTTGAAGGAGAAGGACTTTTGCAAAAGTCCGGAGACATCACTCTTTGAAACTACCTACCTGATTAACTGTAGGCGACAGCAGACAACAACCCTTCATCTTTGTAGTGGTAAAGAACCTGCTTTCCTGTCATCTGGACTGACTATTCAAGGCAATAGCCTCTGTGAAGAACTAGCCGTTGGGTTGTCACCAACACCTGTGACCCCCCCCCCACATCATCAGTAATGGCTACAATTTCTACAAGACGGTGTCAACCTCCACCAGACACCCTAGTATACTTGTAGATATTAGCGTTGAATTCAAATGTCATTTTATCATTTCATTTTTCATTTTTCTTTCAAATAGGATACACCTTCATGTTTCACTGTTTTATCATTGCATTACTAAATAAAAAAGTGTTTATCTTTGTGAATTATTATTTCTTTTTCTATTCATTAATTTTCCTGAGGAGGAGCCAGCCTTGGTAATACTGACTGAAGTTGTTACAGGGCTGAGTGAGCCTTCACAATGCAGTAAATGTAGATAGATTCCCAGAGAAAATATCTACAATAGTAAAGCTACAGAAAGACTTTCACATAATGTAAATTTAGCACCTTCTGGTGTAAATGATTCTGTAGGTCCAATAAATATTTTGATAGTAAATATTATGCCTCCTTTGTAAAGGGTATGGTAAATGTGGTGTCACCCTTTTAAAGACTGCAGGAGGCCATGTAAAGTATGGAAGGATTGCTCATAATAATAATGCATGACTAGAGGAAACTATAAATACTATCACTGTGTGTCTTACTCATGAAATCGTGCCCCAGTATAATTCTTCCATAGAGGATGGTGTTGAGCCAGTTTATAAATTGTGGGAATTAGACAGCATTGGAATAAATGTAAATGAAGGAAGTCCAGACGATTCTTTTACTAAGGAACAGTACCTGAGAGATGTAAAATTTGAATCTGGACAATACTGGATATGACTTCCGTTGAGACTGAACCTTCTAGAATTGCCCACTAATTACAGAATGGCATGTGGACAATTAAAGGCTCAGCTCCACGAACTGAGTAAGACACCAGAATTGTTGACTGCCTATAATGATATAATTACTGAACAATTAATTAATAAATTTGTAGAAGAGGTACCTCCTGAGCAAGCCAAACTTTATGGTCACTATTTGCCACATCATGGAGTGAAGAAGGATTCTAAGACCTCCTCTGAGGATTGTGTTTAATTGTAGTTCCTGGAGTAACAAAAATGTACCTAGTTTAAATGACTGTTTGACAGGTCCGTCATTAATGGAAAAATTAGGAGATATCTTATTAAATTTCAGAGTGAAGAATTATGCCTTTATGGCTGACATAAGTAAAGCTTTCCTAAGAGTGGGTTTACAAGAGGCTGACCAGGATTGTACCCGCTTCTTATGGCCTGAGAATCCTAATGACCCACTTTGCCCTCTGAAAACCTTTTGCTTTAGAAGCGTATTATTTGGTGCTACATCCAGTCGACTCCTACTTCAACCAATGATAAATGCACACCTTAAACGTATGGCAAGTCCATTGAATAAAGTAATGAGCAAACAATTTCATGTGGACAATTTCCTGGGTGTGACATCAACTGAAGAGGAACTGTTAATGACTTATGGAGAGGCTAATAAAATAATGCAAAGTGCAAATATGCCTCTGAGGGAATGGAATAGTAATTCATCCAAATTAAAGGACAAAATAAGTAGAGATTACCCTGGAGATGAAGTATCAAAATGTAGTAATGTATTGGGATTAACTTGGGATACTGAGAGAGATTTGTAAATGCTAAAACCTAATAATTACAGTATGCCCAGTAAATTAACTAAGAGTTTTGCTTGCTGAAGTTTCCAAATGTTTTGATCCACTAGGTTTAGTGTCACCCCTTACTATAAGAGGGAAATTATTAATACAAGAAGCATACAAGCTTAAATGTATTTGGGATGAAACTCTGCCTGAGGAATTCATTAACAGGTGGGATGAATTAATTGGTGATTATGAAAAAATTCTAATGTTGGAGTTCCCATGCCAGGTGCCCAATCCAGATGGGAAAAATATACTCCACATTTTTTGTGATGCTTCAAAATTGGCATATGGAGCAGTTGCTTACCTTCAATGTAATAGTGTTATTTCTCTTGTTATGTCTAAGGCTATAGTGTTTCCAATTAAATCATGTACTTTTCGTCAGCTGGAATTAACAGTCATTTATGCAGGTGTCAAATTAGCTAATTATATAAGAAATAAGTTATACTAGATAAATATTGGCGACACTGTAATTTGGCCTGATAATGAGGTATTCTTACAATGGATTCGTAATGGAAACAGTAAAATTGTGTACGTACAAAACAGAGTCGCTGAAATTAATCAGATGCAAGAGAGGTATAATTGTTTGGGTCAACATATGTTAACATTTAATCATATACCTGGTGAGGAGAATCCAGCTAATTTCTTGTCTCGAGGTTTACCTTATGCTAAATTCGTTAATACTGTATCATCGTTTAAAGGATCGAGCTGGTTGGTAAATAAAGCTAATTGGCCTGTACAAAAGGTGTGTATTGCTCCTGTTGAAATTACTGTGACCACCACTCCAATGGTTTCTCCTTCCTTAGCCATTAATATAAATAGGTATTCTTCTTTACCCAAACTAATCAATGCAACTAAGTTGGTGTTTAAATTTCTAAACAAGATGAATATCTCATATAAGTTTTCACATCCTCTTGGATATTGGATACAGAGGGTACAAGAAGAAATCTATGGAAATGAGATTAAATTGATGATGGAAAGAAAAACTGTGTAAGGTTCCGTAATAGAGAAATTGGGGCTGTATTTGGAGAACAATGTAATTAGGTGCAGAGGTAGGTTACAAAATGCTGAATTGGGTGATTATGCTAAACACCCTATCTTACTGCCCAAAATTCATGTAACAAATTTAATTGTTTTAAGTGCCCATAAAAATGTAATGCATGGTGTGGTACAAGATACCTTAAATTGTATTAGGGAAACTTTCTGGATTCCACAAGGATGACAAAGTGTAAAAAGGGTTATTAAATATTGTGTAATATGTCGCCGTGTGGATGCCAGATCCTATATGTACCCAGGTCCTCCACCATTGCCAAAGGAACGTGTACAATTAGTGAAACCATTTGATGTAACAGGTGTAGACTATAGTGGTCCAATCATTTTAACACATACTTCAGATGGTGTACCACTGAAAGTGTATGTATGCTTGTTCACTTGTACTGCTACTAGTGGCTCAGGACTTGTCTGCAGAACAGTTTATGCAGCTGTTTCGAAAATTTGCAGCTAGGAGACCCTGTCCAAGATTGATGATTTAGGATAATGCCACAAATTTTGTAGCGGGTGCTCAACACTTGATAGAATTAAATAATAGTGACGATGTTCCGAGACCTTTCCTCTAAATAACTTATTTTTATTTCACAAAAAAAAAATAGTTTGTTAGTCCTTGAAATGTTGCAAAAAATCTGCCATTTACTCCCACATAAATCCCAAAGTATTTGGAATACTTCCAAAATTCCCTCGAAATTAACTAGATAAATCATTATTTTACCATTTCTATGAATATTATTCTACTTAATTAAGTAATAAAGGCGTACCTTAGCGAAATAAGAGAACAAGTTTCTTCTGAGATATTGGCCTGGAGCGCCGACCGGCCCACCGTCTCGAAAAAAAAAAATGTATTTATTTTATTTCCAATTTGTGCACACATACAGAGGTACAAAAAAAATACAGATAAGAGCAGTACGCCAAAGCCACTTATACTATGCATAGCATTACGGGCTGGCTTAAAATTAACTTAAGATTAACTAAGCAATGATTATTATTATTATTATAATCAAAAAGAAGCGCTAAGCCACAAGGACTATACAGCGCTGCTACTAAGCAATGATGAAATCAGTGATAAAACATTAATGTAAACAGATAACTATAAAGCACAAGTGAGTATTACAAAGACAGGTCATAGTGAGTATTACAAAGACAGGTCATATGGTTGCATTCAGTTAGGTAGTGATTCTGTTAGGTAGTGTATTTAAAAAATAATAAAGTTAGATTGGGTTTTAGGTTTAACATTTATGTGATATAATTGTGAGAAACATTTAAGATATACAATTTATAATGTTCAGTTATTCAGTATTTATTTGGTTTTGGGTGAGTAAGTAATCTTTGAGAAGAGACTTGAATTTATAAACAGGTTGTGTTTCTTTTATATTTACAGGTAATGAATTCCAGATTTTAGGGCCTTTTATGTGCATTGAGTTTTTGCATAGTGTGAGATGAACACGAGGAACATCAAAGAGTGATCTGTGCCTTGTGTTATGGTCATGTGTTCTGTTGAGGTTGGCAAGGAGATGTTTGAGGGGAGGGTTAATATCAGAGTTAAGTGTTCTATGTATGTAATAGGTGCAGTAATAAGTATGGATGTTTTGTTTGGTGAGTAGGTTTAGTGTATTGAATATTGGTGGAGTGTGCTGCCTGTAGTGAGAATTTGTTATCATTCTAACTGCAGCCTTTTGTTGGGTAATTAGTGGTCTGAGATGGTTAATTGTTGTTGAGCCCCATGCACAAATTCCATAGGTGAGATAGGGGTAAATAAGAGAGTGATATAGGGCCAGGAGGGCTGACTGTGGAACATAGTACCGTATCTTCGATAGTATGCCTACAGTCTTGGAAATTTTCTTAGAAATTTGATGTATATGTGTATGAAATTTGAGTCTATTATCAAGGTGGATTCCTAAGAATTTTCCCTCTGTTAGTTTTGTGATAGGTGATCCATTTATCATTATGTTAAGAGGGACATCTGTAGCTCTGTTACCAAACTGAATGAAGTAGGTTTTGTCAATGTTTAGTGTAAGTTTGTTAGTCCTCATCCAGGTAGATATTTTCTGTAATTCGGTATTTACAGTATTGGCTAGCGTGACTGGGCTCGGGTGAGAGAAGACGTATGTAGTGTCATCTGCAAATAGTGTGGGTTTGAGTAATTGCGAAGCATTTGGAAGGTCATTTATGTATAGGAGAAAGAGAAGAGGGCCAAGGACACTTCCCTGTGGGATACCAACTGTAATTGGTTGTGCAGAAGAGTTTGCCCCATTTGCGTACACATATTGGCTTCTGTTGCTGAGGTAAGATTTGAGGTAGTTGAGGGAGTGCCCTCTTATACCATAGTGTGACAATTTTACGTGGAGCAAGTCATGGTCAACTGTATCAAAAGCTTTACGTAAGTCAATGAAGATCCCCAGTGGGACTTCTTTTTTCTCTATTGCAGTGTATATATGTTCTAGCATGTGTATAATAGCATCATTAGTATTTTTATTAGGCCTGAATCCAAATTGGCAGGGGTTGAGTATGTTTTGGGAGATAAGGTAGGAGTAGATTCGTTTATGAATTAATTTTTCGAAGATTTTTGAGAGAGGGTGTAAGTTGGATATTGGCCTATAGTTATTCAACTCTGTTTGGTCTCCTCCTTTATGGATCGGGGTGACCCTTGCTATTTTGAGTACTGTAGGGAAGGTGGAGGATTCAATGGATTTGTTAAAGAGTGTTGCAATGATTGGTGATAGCACTTGTGACACTTTTTTGTATATAAGGGGTGGTAAGGTATTTAAATCTCCTGCCTTGTTTTTTAGTGCGTTGATAATAAGGGAGACTTCGTATGAGTTAGTCGGAGCTAGGAACAGTGTGTTCGGGTAGTTGCGTTTGTTTCGGCGTATTTCTTAGTAAACGCCTCTTCAAGGGGGGCTCCTTGGCGTGGTGAAGAGGCTCTTGGTCTGAGGAATTAGACCTGTCAGTCTCCTCCCTCAGACCGAACCTAATTACCTCCAATCCCCCCTTCCCTATCCGATCTTCCCCATTCTCCCCTTTTTCATTTCCTCATCCTCCTCCCCACCCCTCCCTTTTGCCCTTCTTCTTTTTGGCCTTTGGGATTTTTCCCACAGGCACACTAGTTCAAAGGAAGGGGGAAGGGAACCGGCTCCATCCCATTCCGTTGAGGTTCTTGGTGGTGGCGTAGTTTGCCATGGGATCTGGATCGCCTGGGGATGTCCCGATCCCTCTCCGGTATCCCGGAGGGTGGCTTTGGGTGTCTTTTGGGCGATGGGTGTATCTCTGGAAGCCACCTTTCGGATTCCGGGGGTGGTGGGGGAAGGAGGTATGCTTTGTGGCAAATATCCAGCCGTCCTCTCTTTTGTCCACCGAGGTAGCTCGGCAGATGTGAGGTTGCTCTCCCAGATTGCTGGTTTACTGGCATGAAGGGTAGGGTATGGCATGGGGTCCATGCTGCATCTCCACTACTTGTGGTGCTGAGGTCCTCTTGGGCGTGGAGGGAGATTTCTGGCCCTTTCATTGCTTCTAGGAACTATCCCTCCCCGGTCCCCCCTTTTTTTTATTCTTTTTTTTTTTATTTTTATTTTCTTTCATTTTTTTTTCTTAAAAACAAAAAGAAAGAAGTAACCTAACCATGGAGTCCCAAATCCATAACCCCACTATCCCCGGGCCCCTTATTGTTGCCACACCCTGTTCTGACCTCGCCTCGTCTTTCGGCCACTCTTTGGACACTCGTAAGGCCCCTGTACCTTTTGCTGGTGCTGTTTCCTCACCCGCTTCAGGCACCGGGGCTTCCACTGACTCCTTCAATTTGTCTGACCTCCGCTCTCCTTTGACTATGCTTCCGGCCTCTCCCTCTATGGTGCAATAATTTTCGAATTGCCAGCCCGTCTGATGCCGGACCGACTCTGGTCCCACTTCTAAATGCCAACGACAATCTCCTGACGATGTTACTTCGTTTCCTTCCCATTCTACTTGGAAAAGACCGACACGTAATGCACTCCCTCTCCACACTCAGTTTCGGACCACACAATGAACTAAATTCTTTACTTTACGACCGACTTCCTCTACTGCCTACCTTTCCGACCGTAGCATTGGCAAAGTGCTCCTATGTCATGTCGGTAGAGATATTTCCTTTCTTGCTTTTAAGAGTGGTACGCACATCATCACAGTCCAGAATTCTACCCATGCTCATGATCTTTCTCTTCTTTCACATATCGATGCTATTTCTATCACTATCGATAAACATCATTCCCTAAATTCTTGAAGTGGTACTGTTATTCTGCCCCATACTATAGTCCAACAGAATTTCCAGACATGTGGCAATGACATTCTCGAACAGCTGGAACTTCAAGTTCTCCCAATTCTCAAGGTAGACACTTATGTTCTTCCTGCCCGTAGGCAAAGACGACACCCTTGCAATGTGGCTTGTTTAACTTTTGACAGCCATGAACTCCCATCATCTGTTTATGTAGCAGGACATCGGTTTCAAGTTCCGAAGGTGATCCCTACACCGCAACAGTGTAGGAATTGCTAGCGATTTGGCCACCCAGCAAAATATTGCAGATCTATAGCCGAATGCCCATTCTGTGGTGCGATGGCCATTCTAATACATCTTGCAGTCGACCTCCCTCATGCCTTAATTGTCATGACGCTCACTCTTCGTACTCTCGCCATTGCCAGGTCTACTTAAATGAACGGAAAATTCGTTGCCTCAAAGAGGCAGAAGGTCTCACTTATGGTATGGCAATTTCTCATCTCCGCCTCCAAGGGAGACTACCCCGTGTTTCTAATTCTCGTGTTTCAAAACGTTCCCCCACTTCTGGGGTCCCATCTTCTGCAGCCTCCTCTGCAGTTGCAAGTCCCATAGTCACTCCTGTATCTAATTCTTTTCCTGTCCTGGGCTCTGATGTCCATACTTCAACACCTCAGACTGTGGAAATAAATAGTATAAAATACCAACACAATGGAAATATAAACACTTATGCAGTATAATGTGATCCTTTATTGACAACGTTTCGCCAACACAGTGGGCTTTTTCAAGTCACAAACAAATCTTCCTGGGGTGGAAGGTACACGAGTATTTATAGTTAGGTTCAGAATGCTGAGGTCAGGTGGAGAATGCTGCATTTGATGATGTACCGAGTGGAGTTATAGAGTCTAAAATCTTGGGTAGCTTGGAAGGGAGATTGGATAAGTTTGTGAGCAGACCTTATGCAGCGTTCTTTCATTCCTATGCTCTTATGTGGGATAGCGATGAAGAAGTTTCTTTGCAAGTGGTTCAGCTATGTTATAGAAGGCACTATTCTGGTTGAAGTTGTCGGATATAGAAATAAGTGATGATTCCAGGATTCTTCGGTATTGAGTGTTGTCTTCTGTGGAGATAAGTCTTGAGTTTCTGTAGTTTATCAAGTGGTTGTGTGAATTACAGTGTTGTACACAGGCATTCCTTGTATCGTCAGACCTGTTTGCGTATTGGTGTTCTGAAATACGTGTTTGGAGGTCCCTTGATGTTTCACCCACGTATAATTTGTTGCAGTCATTACAAGGGATTATGTACACCCCTGCAGAGGGTGGAAGCTTGTCTTGTCTATCATTGTCTATCACGACCATCAAGGACATTACCAGTGATAGACAGGACAATCTTCCACCCTCTGCTGGGGTATACATAATCCCTTGGTATAAACCTTGGTAATAAATACCGACAAGTTGGTTTAGAAAGACACGTAAGCAAACACTATAACATATTTATTAGAAAACGTTTCGGTCCTGGAACCTTGATCACTTCTAACATACAGAGATAGAAAGACATTATATATATAGGCGGAGAGTGAGATGTGACGCACGTGACCTGAGGAATGTCATAAGAACATAAGAATGGAGGAACACTGTAGAAGGCCTACTGGCCCTTGTAATGACTGCAACAAATTATGCGTGGGCGAAACATCAAGGGACCTCCGAACACGTATTTCAGAACACCAATGCACAAGCAGGTCTGACGATGCAAGGAATGCTTGTGTACAACACCATAATTCACACAACCACTTGAAAAACTACAAAAACTCAAGACTTATCGCCACAGAAGACAACACTCAATACCGAAGAATCCTGGAATCATCACTTATTTCTATATCCGACAACTTCAACCAGAATAGTGCCTTCTATAACATAGCTGAACCACTTGCAAAGAAACTTCTTCATCGCTATCCCACATAAGAGCATAGGAATGAAAGAACGCTGCATAAGGTCTGCTCACAAACTTATCCAATCTCCCTTCCAAGCTACCCAAGATTTTAGACTCTATAACTCCACTCGGTACATCATCAAATGCAGCATTCTCCACCTGACCTCAGCATTCTGAACCTAACTATAAATACTCGTGTACCTTCCACCCCAGGTAGATTTGTTTGTGACTTGAAAAAGCCCACTGTGTGGGCGAAACGTTGTCAATAAAGGATCACATTATACTACATATGTGTTTATATTTCCTCCTCAGTCTGTCCTCAGTTCTTCGTGTTCTCCCTCACAATCCCCAGTATCGACAAGACCTCGTACGACTCCTCCTCCCAATCGTCCCTCTACTTCTCAGAGGCCCAACATATCTCCTTTAACCCCTCCTTCCCTTCATCCACCTCCACATTTTACCCTCCCGGTCTCTGTACCTAGGTCTTTCCCTTTCACTGGCTCCGTTACAAGTGTGGAGGTTCATCCTTCTCCCCGTACTGTGCCTTCCTCCCCTGTCCCCCCCCCAAGTTTCTTCCTTTTCTCCCACCTCCCGGGTTGCTGCCTCTTCTGTCCCCTCCAGCACTTCTCCAGTTTCCTCCACCCTTTCGCCCCCCCCTACCTTGGAACAGTCCATTACATCTCCGATCTTTACTCAAACTCCTCCTCCTCCTTCCATCTCCATCTCCAATATTGTCTCCCATACGAAGTCTCTGAACTCCGAAACACTTGAAGCAATCTCTGAATATATTGCAGAGACCAAACCATCAATGGAAACTGATCCACCCTCTGTTCCTTCTCTTTCCTCTTCTCCATTTGTGCAACTCCTTTCTTCACAACGCACCATTCCTTCGCTACTTGAATGTTTTCCTTTGCCACCGCATATGGACTTTTCTACCCCTTCTAGTCCGTAGGTACCCTTACCTGCGAATTTCAGGTATCTTTATCGTTGTCAATCATGGCCTATTTACAGTGGAATATTTGCGGCCTCAGGGGTAATCGAGGTGAGCTTCAGATGTTGCTCTCCCAGTTTTCCCCTGTTGGTGTTTGCTTACAGGAACCAAAATTACACTCTTCCGTTATCTATCCCATCTCAGGCTATAATTTATTGAATTCTTCAAATCCTTTTCCTGATGGGACCTTCAGTGAAAGTGCCCTTCTTCTATGCACTGATATTCCATACCATCAGCTATTTGTTCATACTTCACTGCATTACACAGCAGCCCGTATCCACTTGCATAGGTGGTATACACTCTGTTCTTTGTATCTCTCTCCTTCTCCGGCATTATCTATTCCGGATATTGTCTTTCTTGTTTTGTCATTACCGCCACCTCTTCTGTTACTTTGCGATTTTAATGCCCATCATTTCTTCGGGGGGTCTCACTGTGATTCCCGTGGCATTCAGTTAGGTGCTTTTCTTGCTACCCACCCCCTCCATATTTTAAATACAGGTACTCGCACCCATTTTGATCCTCGGACTCATACTCTCTCTTGCATCGATCTCTCAGTCTGCTCTTTCTCCGCCGCATTTGACTTCACCTGGTCTGTTTGTAGTGATACTGCTCCTGTGGGAAGCAGCAGCAGAATAATACTGCACCACCTCTCGGGGCCCTTAACAACAACAGCAGCTTGGTGTGTGTCACTGGCGCCAACACATGGTGTGATTCTCTTCTCTTATATCCATATATTAGTGATGCAGATTACATGGTGAGTTTAAATATATGGCCTGTAGTTATAACTTTTCTCTTGACATATGCAAGACATCACCATCCCTGTAGATGCAGTTATTAGATGTACTAGTCATTATATTTTGTTGTTGTAGAAGTACTATGAAGATTCTATGTTCAATAAAGCCTAGAGATAAGGCCTGTGTTTCTATCACAACAATTTATTGAACATAGAATCCTGGGCTACCTGGTGGTGATCCTGCGCTAGACTACATCACAACATGGAGCGTTTACTGAAACCTGAGAGGCTAGACTGTGACCCCAACCTATCAATGGCTGCTCAGGAATGGAAGCACTGGTTTAAGACTTTCGAAAACTTCTTGGGAGCCCTTCCTAAAACAGTTCTAGATAAACTAAGTCTGCTAATCAATTTTGTGTCACCTAAGATATATGAGGCTATTTCTGAGTGTAATACCTATGAAGATGGTATCAAAACCCTCAAGTCTCAGTATATTAAACCTACAAATGAAATCTTTGCATGCAATCGCCTTGCAACTCGCCACCAGCAGATTGATGAATCCTTAGAGGAATACCTTCTAGCACTGAAAATTTTAGGTAAGGACTGTCACTTCCAAGCAGTGACAGCTGCTCAGTATTGTGAAGAGTCCATCAGGGATGCTTTTATCAGTGGCCTGCAATCACCAATAATAAGGCAACGTTTATTGGAGAATAAAACTCTCGACTTAGCCACTGCCTTTGACAAGGCAAGTGCTCTAGATTCAGCCCAAAAGAATTCTGAAGTATACTGTACCACTCAGCCTTCTCGAGTGGAAAGTGCTGCAATTCCTGACCAAGACTCTTACAATGAAGTTACTGTGGAACCTGCCTCAGTGACAGCAGCAGCAGGTACGGTTTGTTTCTTTTGTGGTTTTTCAAGACATCCACGTCCAAAGTGTCCTGCTCGTGAAGCAATGTGACATAAATGCCACAAGAAAGGTCACTTTGCTAAAGTATGTCGTGCTAATGCATCAACAAGAGCTAGTGCCTCCACACATTCCAGTGATCATGTGACTCTAGCAACAGTGACTTCTGCGGCTGCTCCAAATTCACTGTCAAAGGCAGTTGTGAAAGTATTCACCAAAGGAACAGAAGTAGATGGTCTTATTGATAGTGGCAGCTCAGAGAGTTTCATCAACCTTGACTTAGTTAAACGCCACTTCTTGACTGTACATCACTCATCAGGTACCGTTTCCATGGCATCAACATCTCTCTCTATTCAGACCTTAGGGTTTTGTAAGGTAAATCTCAGAGTTAATGGAAAGGATTATCAAGATATATATTTAGCTGTTCTGCCACAACTGTGCTCTGATGTTATTCTTGGTCAGGACTTTCAGAAGCTGCATGTGAAGGCTTACTCAGCCCTGTAACAACTTCAGTCAGTATTACCAAGGCTGGCTCCTCCTCAGGAAAATTAATGAATAGAAAAAGAAATAATAACAGACAATAATAAACACTTTATTATTTAGAAACGGAAAATGTAAAACAATAAAACATGAATGGGTATCCTAATTGAAAGAAAAATGAAAAATGAAATGAAAAAAATTGCATTTGAACTCAACGCTAATATAGGTATATTGTGGTCGTGGGGTGTCAGGTGTTGGTGACACTGTGTGTTGTTGAAATCGTAGCCGTTGCTGATGTGGGAGGGGTCGCAGGTGTTGGTGACCACCACCGGCTCGTTCTTCACAGAGTGTAGCCGTGAATAATTACTTCAGATGACAGGAAAACAGGTTCGTTACCATTGCTATGATGAGGGGTTATGTCCTGTGTTGGCTTACATAACAGGTAAGTAGGTTAAACATGGGATGTCTCAGGAAGTTAGTCCGCCTCCTTCTATTCTTCTCGTTGGTTGGCAGGTGACCCTCTCTGTCATTCCAAGAGCAGTGTTGGGAGTTGTGAGTCGAGTGATTTACTGTTTGACCGGAGCCCCACACGTCAGCTGTCGGGGGGGGGGAAGAGGGAGGGGAAGGGATAGCGGGAGATAGACTGACCCTACCTTAACAAGCAGCCGGCAATCAAACTATCACTTTCGGGGAGGGGGAAAAAAGGGGTGGGGAGAATAGTGGGAGCTGGACTTACCCTACCTTAACAAGTAGCTGGAAATGAAGCTATTGTTACTATACACTCCCTCGCTACTCCTATCTATTGAACTTTTCCCTCACACTCCCCCATACCAAGACTTATAGTCAAGGAGTATAAGAAGTATATGCGAGGAAAAAGTTCTAACATGTGGAAGCCGCGTAAGGCAACAAATCTTCTACTGACTGTCATGACTTAACCAGTCAGAGAAATAATTGGATGAACCATTGATTTACACAATATGGAACTTGAAAGCCTGGAGTGCCAATAATGTCCACCTCAAGAGGCGACTGTTGTTTCCCTTAAAAGTTTCTAGGTATATCAAAGGTTTGTGGTCCGTTTCTAAAATGAATTCTTTTCCCAGCAAATAAAATTTATGCTTGGAGATACCCCACACAAGAGCCAAACATTCCTTTTCTATGGTGGAGTATCTAGTTTCTGCAGGAGGGAAGTTTTAGATTTAATAAATATGCAGGATTTAGGAGTGTGTGTATTTTGTGCATTAAGCACTTGACACATATTGCAAGAACTATACTTCTTTGTAACCTGAGAATACATGCTTGGCCAAAAATAAGTGAGCTTGAGTTTATGCCACGTCTTACGATGGGCCAAGTGTTTGGTCACTGGCAAATCATGGGCCATTTGAAGAACAGTCTCTCGACATGGTTTAGGAATAACAAGGAGGGAATAATCTATCATTGAAGAATGAGGTTTAAATACCGATTTATGTAAGATACCATTAATATATTCAAACTTATGATATACGTATCTCCCATGGATAACTTTGTTGTTAAAAGCTTGATTATGACAATCCCGAAGTGAAGGGCAATTGCGCTGTATATTGACAAAGTCATCCTTGGACATAAAATCTGGAAAAATAAAAGTACTTATGGTGGGAGAAGAGGAGGTAGGAGAAGCCGGGTTTATGGTCTGAGTCCTAGTCAAGACATTGAGAGTGCCGGAGGCAATGCCCTTACTTTCACCCGACGAGTGGACAGGTGATCCTGCTACCTCACTATCGAGAGCAGTAGTATCTGTTTCCACCCCCAAATGAACAGTACGAGACAATGCAGCTTACGGTGCGGAATTGTTAAGGTGATTATTTAACTTGCAAGGAAGAAGAGCTGGAAAACATAGATCCACGGGTGGTGACGAAAGATCCGCCTCTGAAGGAAGAACGACACCTTTAATGTTACCCACTATTATAGAACAAGTAATTGGAACTAGTACCGCATTAGTCCAACCGGTGAACCATTTAGTTTTCAAGTAAACAACGTATTGTAGGGAAAGTATCTTCACGTCCCAAGTAATCTGAAAGAATAGTGGACACACGAGAGGTTTTAAAGTAAGGGAACAGTTTGTCCGAAATTACGATGCACATACATCCAGTGTCACGTAATATGTCTGAGACTTTTATATCATTAACTGCTCCTGAGCAGAAGGGTGCTTGGTCATTACAGTCTTTAAAACATCTTCCAACTTTTTGGACCTTCTTAGAAGGACAATCTGGACGTTTATGTCCCTTAACACCACACAAATGACAAACAGGAATAAAAGAAGTCACTTTACTTTCCACTAGAGGCTTTGATTTCTTAAGGTCTGATAAACCCTTGCCCTTAGGGTTCAATCCCTTTAGGTCTTTATAGGAATTGTGAGCCTCAGCATACAGGTCAGCATCCTCAGCAACTTCCTCAGCTTTAATCAGGTTACGTTCTCTGATGAATGTTCTTATCTGGTCGGGAAGAGCTGTCAGGAACTGGTCAGCAACAATGAAGTCTCTAAGAGATTCATAACTGTGATCAATTCCTGAGCTCTCTATCCAAAAGTCGAACAAACGAAAGAGTGTTACATGTAACTGCTGAAAGTTTTGGCCATGCTGTAAGGTGGCATACCTGAAATCTTTCCTGTAAGAATTTGTGGTTTTTTGACATGCTTTAAGGATTGCCTTCTTAAGTAGGTTATAATTACATATGATATCCTGCAACAAAGTTGCATAGATATTCAAAGCTGTACCAGAAAATAACATTCCTAACCTGGTAGCCCAGGTGTCAGCAGGCCATTCACAGAGGGTAGCAGTATTTTCAAACCTGATGATGTATGAAGTATTGTCTTCACCCTCTGTGAAGGGAGGTAAATTAGGTGTTGGAATATGTGCACTAGCTGCATGATGTTCAATTACTCCTTCCCCTAATTGTTGTTGTGTAAGAGTTAACTTTTTATTGTCTAATTCAAGGCGAGCTTTTTCGAGCTCACGATCCTTTTCTCACTCTATTAACTCAAGTTCTCTAGCTTTTTCCTCACGTTCTCTAGCTTTTTCCTCAACTTCTCTATCCTTTACTCTTTCCTCAAGTTCTCTTAATTTAACTTGTTCCTCATGTACTTTAGCTTGTTCCTCACGTACTCTAGCTCTTTCTTCACGATCAAGTCTATCATGCTCCTTTTTGTCTTCTCTTTCTCTTTCTGTCTTTCTTGGATTTCTCTCTCAATTCTCTCTCTCTCCTTTTTCTCCTGTCTTTCAAGGTTCTCTTTCTCCTTTTTCTCTTCTCTTTCGATTCTCTCTCTCTCTTTTTCTTCTTCTCTTTCCCTTTCTAATTGTCTTTCTTCTCTCTCAATTCTCTCTCTTTCAAGTCTTTCCTGGATCTTAGCACTAATGAAAGATTCTAAATTTTTTCCTGTTATTCCTAACTTACTTCCAGTGTTCATCCAAAACTGGTATTCCTCCATGCTTGCAAGAATAACTTAAACTATCAGGGGAAATGAAACGGGTGTTAAAGAAAACGGAGGGTTCAATTCCTGCTCCACTCAAACTGTAAATAAACCAGAGGGCTCGATCCCTACTTCAATTGAACAATATATATTAAAACGAAGGGTTCTATGCCGGCTCTGAGCAAACAGTAAGTAGAATGGGGTCACTTGATCATCCAATCTTCTCACAAACAAATCAAGAGTGTCCTAGGACAGTTCCCTTGATAAAATAAAGAGCTCAATGAAACAAATTGTCACTGGAAAATCTCGATTCCCTAGAGTCTAATCCTCCAAAGTGTTTCAAGCTCGAACAAAAAGGTGGCAGAATTAAATATTATATCCTGCCTGACTTGACTTACAATAAATTGAGACTATAACAATCACCAAATCTTTTAAATACCTGTACTGTAGTCCTTCCATAGAGAATGATTACTCATGGCTGGTGATAACCGTCTGTGGTATGGGGCATTGAAGTTCCAATGGTAGATTCGAGATGGAATTGAATCTTGATTCAGTAGAGTTGATCCTGGCAAGGTCGCCACTTGTGAAGGCTTACTCAGCCCTGTAACAACTTCAGTCAGTATTACCAAGGCTGGCTCCTCCTCAGGAAAATTAATGAATAGAAAAAGAAATAATAACAGACAATGATAAACACTTTATTATTTAGAAACGGAAAATGTAAAACAATAAAACGTGAATTGGTATCCTATTTGAAAGAAAAATGAAACATGAAATGAAAAAAAATTACATTTTAACTCAACGCTAATGTAGGTATATCGTGGTAATGGGGTGTCAGGTGTTGGTGACACTGCATGTTGTTGAAATCGTATCCATTGCTGATGGGGGGGGGGGGGTAGCAGGTGTTGGTGACCACCACCGGCTCATTCTTCACAGAGTGTTGCCGTGAATAATTACTTCAGATGACAGGAAAACAAGTTCGTTACCACTGCTATTATGAGGGGTTAGGTCCTGTGTTGGCTTACATAACAGGTAAGTAGGTGAAACATGGGACGTCTGAGGACGTTAGTCCGTCTCCTTCTATTCTTCTCATTGGTTGGCAGGTGACCCTCTCTGTCATTCCAAGAGTAGTGTTGGGAGCTGTGAGTCGACAGATTTACTGTTTGACCGGAGCCCCACACGTCACCTTTGGGGGGGGAAGAGGGAGGGGAAGGGATAGCGGGAGCTAGACTGACCCTACCTTAACAAGCAGCCGGCAATCAAACTATCACTTTCGGGGAGGGGAAAAAAAGGAGGGGGAATAGTATGAGCTGGACTTACTGGATTGACGCATGGCTTACCAATAGAAAGCAGAGAGCTACCATTAATGGAGTGATATCTGAATGGGGATTAGTCACTAGTGGCGTTCCACAAGGATCAGTTTTAGGCCCTCTCTTGTTCATAATTTACATTAATGACCTTGATGAAGGGATTACGAGTGACATGAGTAAGTTTGCTGATGATACAAAGATAGGCAATATAATTCACTATGAGGAGGACGTCAATGAAGTCCAGGACGATTTGGACAAATTAATGTCTTGGTCTGAAAAATGGCAGATGAAGTTCAATGTGGATAAGTGTAAGGTACTTGCCCTTGGTAATGAAAATAACCCTCGAAGCTATAATCTAGGTGAAGTAGAGCTTGATCATACAGAATGTAAAAAAGACTGTTGCCTATGTGTCTTACCTACCAACCTGTCGGTATTGTATACCATTTTGATGTTCATCTTGTCAGACACTGCAACACATGGCCTCTTGGTACAGAAAACACCTTGGACAACCCTTTCAAGTGAGAACTGTTGAATCTGAGAGGGACCTGACCTCTCAGTGGCTACATTCTTACTACTACTACTGCTCTGCACCTCTCCTTCCGACAGTATTTAAGTCTCCGCACTGTCGCTTGATCTTCAGATAGTTCCTGACTATGGAACTGAACTTCTCCAGGCTGAGGGACTGACAACCTCAAATTCTACTACTTCAAGGGTGATGGACTGATTACATCGTCTTCACATCTCTACTGTTCCTGCCTACTTTCTGTATTCGACTGAAGCCTACTGTGTAGGCGAAACGTTTCGGAATAAAGTTGCCTAACTGTTGCTTATGTGTCTTACCAACCAACCTGTCGGTATTGTATACCATTTTGATGTTCATCTTGTCAGACACTGCAACACATGGCCTCTTGGTACAGAAAACACCTTGGACAACCCTTTCAAGTGAGAACTGTTGGATCTGAGAGGGACCTGACCTCTCAGTGGCTACATTCTCACTACTACTACTACTCTGCACCTCTCCTTCCGACAGTATTTAAGTCTCCGCACTGTCGCTTGATCTTCAGATAGTTCCTGACTATAGAATTGAACTTCTCCAGGCTGAGGGACTGACAACCTCAAATTCTACTACTTCAAGGGTGATGGACTGATTACATCGTCTTCACATCTCTACTGTTCCTGCCTACTTTCTGTATTCGACTGAAGCCTACTGTGTAGGCGAAACGTTTCGGAATAAAGTTGCCTAACTGTTGCCTATGTGAATTACCTACCAACCTGTCGGTATTGTATACCATTTTGATGTTCGTCACCACCGCCGACAAAGGAGGTGGAGTCGTCATAATCAACACCAGTGACTACAACACTAAAATGATGGACCTTTTGAATGATCAATCTACATACGAACCTATCAGCACTCAACAGTGGGAGACACTCACCAAAGATGTTATCTTCAAAACCAGACAAATACTCAAACGCACTAGAGAAGGGAAGAAACTTCTGTACTTGTTACCAAGCAACCCTAAACCAGCACACATGTATGGCTTACCCAAGACCCATAAACACAATATTCCTCTCAGACCAATCACGTCAGGAATAGGCAATGCTCCACACAAACTAGCCGGAGTTCTTGCCAAACATCTTTCCTGCCTTCTGGGGACCATCAGCCCCGCTCACCTTGAGCACTCAGGCGACCTTCTCAACCGCATCCGAAACCTCTCCATCCGTAACAAGAAACTAAGCAGTTTGGACGTGACTTCCCTCTTCACAAAAGTACCTACCACAAAAGCCATCGAGGTTCTACGACGTAAAGTCAATCAGGACCTTAATCTTCCTCTACCTCCCGGATATTTTGTTGACTTGATTGAACTCTGTGTTAATTTCAACTGTTTTTCTTTCAATAACAAGCTCTACAAACAAACCTACGGCATGGGAATGGGGTCCCCCATCAGTGCCGTCCTAGCCAACTTATACATGGAACACCTAGAGTCTGAACACTTCGCCAACATCATCCCTTCAAGCGTCACTTGGTTACGTTACGTGGACGATGTCATCGTAATAACTCCAAAACGTTTTGATGTACGGGATCTTCAGGCAAGGCTCAACGCAGTTGAACCTGCGATCCAATTTACACTAGAAGAAGAGTCCAATGACAAGCTACCTTTCTCGACGTCCTCATTCACAAAGTAGACAACAACTTAAGATTTCAAGTTTATCAGAAACCGACCAATAAAAATGATCTCACACACTTCTATTCCAGTCAAGATACCAAGACCAAAAGAAGCATCATTATCGGGTTTTTCCTAAGAGCATACCGAATTTGTAGTCCTGAGTTTCTTGACGAGGAATGTACGTACATTCACCAAACCTTCACTGAGTTACATTTTCCTTCCTTTTTCATCAAAGACTGCAAGAAAAGGGCTCTTCAGATCATCAATTCTCCACGCACCAACACCACTCCCAACAAAGTTATAATTCTTCCTTCCTTTCACAAGCTAACACCAGGGTCGCCATCGCTTCTAGCACTTCAATAAAGGATCTAACCAGAACAAAATCAAAGCACCACGAACAAGTCAATGCAGGAGTTTACATTATACCCTGTGGAGGCTGTGACAAGATTTACGTAGGTGAAACAGCAAGAAACCTCGACACCCGCCTCAATGAACACATTTACGCATGTAGGAACGACAACCTGAACAACGCCTGTGTACAACACCGAAATTCCACCAGTCATCTCATGAAATTCAGGGACGCCCAATTAGTGATCAAAGAAACTAATTTCCGCAGACGCAAGTGCCTAGAATCAGCACTGATCGCTGTTTCGAATACAATTAAACAAAACAACGGCAGCTTCACCATCTCTGAAGTCTTAGCAAGAATCCTCCTGAAAACAGTAAACCCTGCCATCACATAGTCTCTCCTGTTATACTACACAAAGCACATTACAGAGAGTGAACACTGAAACAGGCTGCCTCTATCCAGTCTATATTTGTCCAACCTATTTTTATGTTACCCAAGTAATAGCTTTTATATCCTTTTACTCATGTACGAATTAATTGTTCTACCATACCATATTGCATTACTACTACTACTACTACAACTTTTATCACTACTACTACTACCACTACCACTAGTATCGCACCTCACTCTGAGCCTATATATACCCTCTGTGTCCATGTATTGTTTGTAATGGCTTGATAAAGCTCCTGGAGAGCGAAACGTTGCCACAATAAAATGTCACATTAGTTGCACTTGTGTCCTTTTACTTTACATATTGTCGGTAATTCTACCAACTTTATTACAAGATAGTTATTAAAAAAGGGGATATTAATAAGGTCTTGAGGATATCTCTCCAAGAGAGAACCCACGGTAATGGATTTAAATTAGATAAGTTTAGATTTAGAAAGGACACAGGAAAGTATTGGTTTGGAAATAGGGTAGTTGATTAGTGGAACAGTCTACCTAGTTGGGTAATTGAGGCTAGGACTTTGGGTAGTTTCAAATTTAGGTTGGATAAGTACATGAGTGAGAGGGGTTGGATTTGAGTTGGACTTGCACATCAGAAATTATTTCTTGGGAAGCTTTGAAAATTGGGTTGGGCAAATGTTTCGTTAGTGGGATGAATTGTAAAGGACCTGCCTAGTATGGGCCAACAGGCTTGCTGCAGTGTTCCTCCTTTCTTATGAGAACATAAGAACGAAAGAACACTGCAACAGGCCTACTGGTTCATGCGGGGCACGTCCAAGTCTCCTACCAGCTTAAGCTAATGCACCCAACCTAGTCAGGTCGTATTACGACAATCCATTGACACACTCTCAGTTAACGGAGTTCTCTACCTTATCACAAGATAGGCACATGGCTTCTGCCGAAAAGAAGAGGCCACGATGCTCCATGAACACGACGGAGGACTCAGATTTGGAAATGTGGGGCGAAATTCTAGCGAAGAAGTTGCGAGAGGAAGAGGAAGATCCTGACAGTCCCAACCATGGAGCCAGCGACAATAGAAACAGGTGCGGAAATAAACACCGCACCCCCCGAAAACCAAGAGGGATGGAACACTGTGGACAAGAAGAAGAAGCACCGTCCGTCCAAGGAGCAGGCAAACCAGCTCAACCGACCTGGCAAATTCAAGGTGAAGTCTTATGGGGACCACAGAACCAACTATGGGGTTGTTTCATACCTGGAATCACGACACAACCTGAAGTTCAAGATATGGTTCAACTTGAGGGGAGAACCAATATTGACTCCTCTCAACAAGGAAATGTATACCACCTTGAAGAGAGTCATGGAGACAGATCGCTCAATCACCCTGGAGGAACTGGACTCTCGGCAGAAGATCACCAAGGGTGTAGTGATGCGATACCCGCTGATGATGCCCATCGAGGCAGTAGCAGCTCACCCCAGTGTGGTGTCAGCTCAACGTCTCAAGGCAAAGACGGCAGGCAACGCACCAACCCGACAGGTTCTCATTCAGCATGTAGGACCACTGCCATCCCAGCTGGACCTCGGTTCTTGGGGCAGGTACGATGTCAGGACCTTCACAGCAGAACCAGTTCGCTGTTTCAAGTGTCAGCGTTATGGACACCTGGGTGCACTCTGTCCGAACAGAGTAATCTGCGGTGTCTGCAGCCAGCACCACCCTACCGAGGAATGCATCACCAAGCTGAAAAATGCATCGCCACCCACTCCACAATGCCCGAACTGCAGGCAGAAACACCATGCCTGGAATCCTCGATGCCCCGAGAGGCTCGCCAGAATTCAAGAAGTCTGGAAGACGCCAAAAACTCGGCAACAGGCTACGACGGATCATCAAACGATGGGTGCAGAGAACCCTGCCATACCGCAGATCTCTCAGCAGCTAAACCAAGTCAATGCCCAGGAATTCCCAACCCTAGAAGCCTCAACTAGGCGTCAAGGTCAAGAACCTCCTGCACCCCTACCTCAACGAAGAAACAGAAACAAGAGGAACAGGAGGCGTCAACAGGGTGCATCGGGTCAATGCGATCAGCAGGCTGCACTAAACGAGCCCCCACCAGCCATAGCACGACAACGCAGGCACTCCTTACCCAGCACAGGCGCTTTGCAGACTCAACTGGCACCTCACCAGCAGATCCCGGCTACTCAACCTGGTATACAGCAACAGACCACGGTGCATACAATAAAGAAATCCAACCCTCAGCAGTCCCTACAGACCACAGCAGCATAGATAATATCCACTGTTTCGAACCCATCTCCAAAGCAGGCCCTCACCAGGGAGGATCTCGTAGCACTCATCAAGGTGTTCACGGATCTTATTTGCAACACAATCAACTCCACGGAACAACAGAGCGCATTCCGGCAGATGGTCAGTACTCTCCTGAGTGTGTGCTTTCTGACTGAAGAGGAGACAGTGGATGCCATGAATTTGCAGGTTCTCAGAGCGGGCAGGACTCAGTCTCCAGCTCAGGAAACAACAGCGATGGAATAACCTCGGTACCAAATCACATCCTCAAGGTCCTACAATGGAACATTCAGGGCCTGAGGGGCAAACAGCACCTCTTGCTGGAGGCAGTAATTCGGGATCGGGTTGACATCGTCTTGCTACAAGAAACTCTGACTGTCCCGACTATGTGCCCAAGACTACCCGGTTTTGCTGGGTATTTTCGGCACATGGACCCGGGCATTCACTGCAGAGGCACAGCTGTATTTGTATCCAATACAATACCTCACGAGGTTATAGCCAACCCTGTGGACTGTGGGGAGGATGTCGAGGTACAGGCCATCCTTGTGCACATACCTGGGGCGCCCATTACCATCTATAACATCTACAAGAACCCAAGACACACCCTCGACATTGCAGAGCTCCTCGCACTAGCACGCACTGAGTGTATTATTGTGGGTGGAGATTTCAACGCACATCACCCTATTCTGCACTCTCACTCAGCAACCAATGCTGCTGGCAGACATATAGCAATGCTCCTACACGATATTCCAGAGGTAAAGTTGCTAAACAATGGAGACCCCACACACCTGTTGGGTGGCTGCCTCGACCTTACCTTCGGGTCAAGACAACTCGCAGCAGGAGCCACATGGGAAACTCATCCTCACCTTGTCAGTGACCACTTTGCAGTGATCACCACCTTCAACATCAACAGGCCTCCCACAGTTGTGCTGCCTCCTAGATGGGACGTAAAGAGGGCCAACTGGAAGGTGTTCCAGGATTATCTTCATAACTGGTGGTCCACATACTCTCTATCTGAAGACTGTGATACGGCTGAACAGGAACTAATCACTGTTCTCATCCAGGCAGCAGAGTGCACAATTCCAAAGAAGTCCGCAGGACGCACTCACAAAAGAGACTGGTGGTTCTACAACGACGAGGTGCGGGAGCAGAACCACCGCATCAACTCTTTTAGGAAGCTATACAGGCGTAACCCTACGGCAGAGAACAGGAATACTCTGAGAGCCATTGTGCAGCATGCCCGCAGAATCTCTCTCAGAGTAAAAACTGAGAAATGGCTGGAGTGGTGCTCAACATTCGGGCATCACACCACCTTATCTGAGATATGGGGCAAGCTCAACATAGCAACTGGCAAGAGCAAGCCGAGGCCACCAGCACACCCGAACCCATCCCAGGAAGCAGAGAAACTAGTGGAGCTTTTCACTTCCAGGGGAGCCTCCACTCAGCTCCCACAGGACATCCGGAATATACAGACGGATCTTCTGCCACAGCGCCAGCTAACGATACAAGCTGCATGTGAATCAGAAGATGTGACTGATGTAGACCTCACGGACTTGGAACTCCGACGTGCCATTAAGAACACAGGTGACACTGCCCCGGGCATCGATGGTGTGACGTACTCCATGATTGCACGGGCTGGGCAGAGTGGATGGGAGGCCATACTAGACGTCATTAACAAGTCGTGGAGGGCCAGGACACTCCCAGCAGCTTGGAAGAAAGCTACAATCGTACCAATTCCAAAGCCCAAGGACCCAGGCAGTATGAGACCCATATCGCTGACCAGCTGCTTAGCCAAGACTGCTGAGAGGATGGTGTTAAACCGCCTCCTATGGAAACTTGGACCCTCTCATCATCACATATTTGGCTTCACCAAAGGAGTGGGAACAGCAGAGTGCATAACCACTCTACTAAGCCAGATTGCTGATAGCAACAAAAAACCTAGTATCGTCGTTTACCTCGACCTTGAGAAGGCATTTGAGCTAGCCAGCCCCACAGCAATTCTGGCAATACTAGCTCGGAAGGGAATCAAAGGACGCCTCCTGGCCTGGATAGAGTCCTACCTTAGGGGCAGGCAGGCCTGTGTCAGCTTTCAGGGACACTACTCTTCCTTTAAAACCCTGGAAAACGGTACGCCACAAGGAGGTGTGCTCAGTCCTACCCTGTTTAACATCCTTATGCAGGAACTTGTGAGCCTTCCCTTTCATAGTGGTACACAGCTCCTCAGCTATGCTGATGATCTTGCACTAGTAGTGAATGGGAAAGGCAATTTAGAACGACAGGCTCAGAGAGCTTTGGACCTAATTACGCAGTCTTGCAAGGAACTAGGCCTCAAGATCTCGGCCGAGAAATCTCTTGCAATGATGTTCAAGGGACCAGATCCTATGAATAGATTACGTATTCAGGATATAGAACTTGAGTGGACAGGCTCCTACCTGTACTTGGGAATCTACATTGATAAAAAGCTGACCTTTCAGAAACAGGCCGAGTATGTCAGGTCACGTGCTCTACTCAGACTCAACGCCATGAGAGCCATGACGAGGCACCGTGCAGGGGCAAGCAAAGATGTACTTCGCTTGTACTATATACAAGCTATTCGCTCGCTCATTGACTATGGTGCACCGGCTTTAGCTCATCTCTTCCCGCAGAGCAGGCAAAGGGTGGAGGTCGTACAAAACCAGGCGATAAGAACTATGCTTGGTGCCCCCATCTGGACCAACACAGTATGTCTCAGATCTGAGGCCCGGCTTCCTTCCTTGGCTGACAGAGTAAGATACATAAACGCCTGCAAAGTGGCCACGATTCTGCACCGGCAGCAAGGTACCCCACTAAGGAGACGGATATTAACAACCATGTCACAAGATCCCACACTCTTCACGGACTACTCCTGGATTCGTTCGTTTTGTGCTGCTGGGCGGAAGCTGCTGCCTGTACAGCTGCTCTGTGAGAAAAGTTGTGACCTTCCTGTTGCTGGGTACCATCCACCACCTCCCTGGCGCCCAGATCCAGCCGATGTTTTCATCATACAGCTACCCATCTCTAAGTGTCTCTGCAGTCAAGACACCCTCAGCAATCATGCTGAGACAAGCATGGCACTGGCAGAGGGAGGCACATGTGCAGTGTATTTCACAGATGGTTCTGTCGACCCTGAGAGGAAGAGAGCAGCAGCTGGACTGTACCACAATGATCACACACAAGGCTGGCGACTCCCTGACCACTGCACGATCCTTCAAGCTGAGCTGGTGGCGATTCAGCAGGCATTGTCACATGCCCTACGACATCGACTCCGACCTGTCATACATGTTGATTCCACCTCTGCAATCAATGCCCTCTCCCATCCTCAACCACAGGATAATGTTCACCTCATCACATCGATCCTGAGCATAATGACAGCATTAGAAGTTCAGGGTAATAGATCGACATTGAACTGGATCCCCAGCCATGCTGGCATCCGGGGAAATGAGGCGGCAGATGATGCAGCCAAGGCAGCAACAGACTATCCACATGTTGGGATTACAGTCCCAATCAGCCTACGACAGACCAAACTGGTGGCTGCCAGAGCCACGAAACTTATGGGGGAGGTCTTAGGTGATACCCCATCTCAACAGTGGTACCGAGCAGCGACTCGGGGAGAACCCCCTCCATATGATAGAAGCTGGTCCAGAGCGCAGTGTACCGCCATCCATCGGCTTCGTTTGGGCTTTCCCACAGCCAAGAGGATGGTAGACAAGGCTGAGGAGGAGATGTGCCAGTACTGTCAGCACGTTGTCCAGCGGCCCCTAACACACTATCTTCTAGAGTGCGAAGCTACTGAGACACTCCGCAGGCAACTAGGGGTGATATTCCCTCCCGAAGAGGACCCAGAGATGACTGCGGCCACACTAGTGTACCATGGGGTCAACGAACCAGACAAGCTGTTACCTGTAATAATGACATATCCTCCTCCTCGCTAGTGTCCATAGTTACATATGGTGTCGCTTATGAGATGCACCAGTTGAACTGACCAGAGGGGCGCTTGAGCGGCATGCGTCGCATCATTGTGGAAACCTTTCTCCATCGGGAGCCAGAGACGGGTCATCGCAAGATTGGGACCCGTGCCAGGACTATGGTCTTGGCGAACATTATACATACATACATAATCAGGTCAGTAGGTAAGACACATATGCAACAGTTAGGTATCTTTATTATGAAACGTTTCGCCTACACAGTAGGCTTCTTCAGTCGAGTACAGAAAAGTTGATAGAAGCAGAAGATACTTGAAGACGATGTAATCACTCCATCACCCTTAAAGTTTTGAGGTGGTCAGTCCCTCAGTCTGGAGAAGAACATTGTTCCATAGTATGAAACAATATCATATTGAAACAATATCATCCTGAACACGAGGTTGCAACCTCATCCTACTCAACCTATTCCATATACTTCCCCATGCATACATGGGGAAAATTCCCTCTACAGGCGCTACAACCCTCCCGGATAACAATCTACACAACCTACCTATTTTGACCTTTGCTAGCTCTCGATCCCACGCCATAGCCCTCAAAACAGTTTCACACTCATGCAACTCAACTCTTGTATACATCCGTTGCAATCTGTTATGGATCCTGGCCAAACCCCCCCACCCACACTTTCCCTCATCACCTCCCTTTTAATGAAGACACATTTAACCCTCCGCCTTAAGTCCAGCAATCCCAGCCCCCCCCCCTTACTTACAGGTAACATTACCTCGTCCCTTTTAATCCAATCACAGCTCGAACCCCACAAGAATTTAAAAACCTTCCTAAGTATGTTAGTTATTGCTGGCCCAGTTAATGGGAACACGGCTGCCACGTGCCATACTTTGCTATACAGTAGGATATTAATAACAATGGCATGCTGCACAAGGGTCAAATGATAAGGTCGCAATGCACCCAAGCGTCCCTGAATCCTTTCTACCATCCTAATCGAGTTTTCCATGCATGCCACAGTTAGATCGTCTGCATAAATAAGACCACAAATTTTTAACGAATTCACCTGCCTCCTCACAACTGCACTACCCCAATCAACCCTACCTGCCCAAGCTCCTAACCCCATAACCATGGATTTATCTGAATTTACCCTCATACCAGTTGCCCCTGCGAACATTTGTACTACCCTATCTAATGTGCCCATTATCATCCCCTCCCTGATCAGAACAGTTGTATCATCCACATACCCAATTAAAACTGGCCAAACCCTCGCAACCTCACACCCTGGTCCACCAATCTATAAAAGGGGTCCTGTATGCACGCAAACAATAATTGTGACATAGGACACCCCTGCCTAAGTCCCCTACCCATTACAATCTTCCCACCCAATCGACCATTAATCTGTACCCTCGCAATTGCACCTCCATACAACTCCTCAACCCAACCCACTATTTCTTCCCCAAACCCCTGATCCCTGATGATGGCTTTCAATGCTTTCCGATCCACTCTATCGTATGCCCCTTGCCAATCGAGCGCCACCAAATCTCCCCCCTCCCCCCCACTTTTGCCTCCACGAAATCCCTAAATAACCCATGCCCCTCCACCATAGACCTCCCTGGCAAACCAAACTGAGTTTTTGATACTACCCGCCCCACCACACACTTGACCCGATTTCCCAAAATCTTTGCAAACAATTTGTAATCTGCGCATAACAACGAGATCGTCCGGTAATCCTGAAGCGTATGCTGCCCCTTACCCTTCGGTACCAATACAACGACAGCCGTTGCCTGCTTCTCACCCAGCTTACCTCTCTCCTTCATGCAATTAAATAACCTAACCAAAAAATGCCTCATTAATTCCCAATGCTGCTGATAAAACTCTGCCGGGAGTCCATCAATTCCTGGTGCTTTGCCCATTCGCATTCCACTTAAAGCCCTCCATATTTTCCCCTCAGTTATTTCCCCACCCAGTGCTTCCCTATCACTGTTACGCAACTGACATACCACACTCCCACACACCTGTTCTAAAACCCCATCCTCTACCCCTTCTCGTTGCCAGTACTTCTCATACCACTTATCAGGAAACGCCCCCATTCCTTCCATAGCTTGTATGACCTGACCCTCCCTGTACCCTCCTATCGACTCATGAACCTCCAACCATGGAATAGTCATTGCATGCTGTCTTTGTTTCTGCCTACGCAATATGCACGATGAAGGTCTATTTCCCCATAGCACCTCTTCCACCCCCGCCTGTACCCACACCGCTTGGAACCTCTCATCCTGTACCTCACGCAGCCTACCTTTAATTGCCATAATATCATCCATTGGATAAGTGCCCGCCACAGCCCCCCTCGCATAACAACCCCATAACCTATCCTCCAAATAGTTGGCAAGCACATATTATAAAGAATTGATATGTTTCCCTTCCCTTACGTAATATTGCTTAATCCGTTCTTTAGCCACACCATCCCACCACATCACCACATCCTCCACCCCATTTACCTCTGCATGTAACCCCTCCCACAGCGTTGCAAATCCCTCTTTCCCCTCCTCATCCCCTAACACACTTGTATTTAACTTCCAATATCCCCTCGATATACCTGCTAGAGACTCCCACCCCACCTCTGCTACTACCGCCCGATGATCCGAATAAGCTACTTCTATTGTACGGAAAAATGTCAACCAAACCCCTTGAGATATATACAGCCTATCCAACCTAGCCGCATAACCCCTTCATACAAAAGTGTGCTCTACCTCCCACGCCCCTCCTCCAACCGCATCCCGCAACTGAATATCCCTCAAAAGATCTCGCAAGGCCGCCGACACGTGCCCCGCCCCTTTTGGTTCTATGTCAGCCCTCCTAATAACTCAGTTCCAGACCCCACCAACGATGGCCACTGCAGGTAAACCACGTAAGAAGAAAACTAGTTCTTCACATACAAAATCCCTTTTTACTCTCACATCATTTTCTGCTGGTGTATACACACTTACAAAGGATACCCTCTGCCCCATCCACCACCCATCCACGCGCAATACTCTCCCCCCTCCCCCCTCACTTCTTAGCAACACAAACGGGCTCACCTCCCTGATCAATATACCCACACCACCTTTCAGACGTGCAGATGGCAGAGTCATGACCTGAAACCCCTCCACCTCGAGCTCTCTTCCCTCCTTGAAATTGTGTTCTTGCAGGAACACTACATCCACCCTATATTTACACAGAAACATTCGAAACCATTCCCTCTTCACACTATTACACAGTCCATTTACGTTCACAGTCATACACCTAAGGCCTCTTTATAGTTTCCAACCCTTCCTCCTCTCTTCATTCATCCCAGGGCCTCCTGCCCCAGAGCCAGCACAAGGCTTCACACCATCAACCACCCCCCCTTTTTTGCGATGCCTCTTATCTTGACTACCTCGACAGTGCTCTTCCTTCCTCCCAGACCTCTGTGCCGGCGTCAGGACATCATCTGAGTCTGACGCTGCCGCTCTCTTCCTCGTGATGCCCTCCACATCCATGTTATCTTCTGAGGTTCCCTCACGATGTACCTCAACCTCCACCACGCCTCGTTCCACAACACACGGCGACAACTCACGCTTACTAGTTGGCCCTTCAACCCTGCTTTGGTTTTTATCATTACATTCTTCTACAGGCAACGCCGTGCCTCTCACCAGCTCAGGAACAACATCCTCTGCAGGTGGCGTCAATGTCCTCAACACTTCCTGAAGCTCTTCCTCGAGAGTCTGCACCTCCTCCTGCACTTGCACTTCTGTACTTTTTCCTTGCCTAGTAACAGATCCTTTTATGTCACAGCTTACCTCACACACGCCAGTCTCTTCTTTGGAATCCTCCACATCTTCACTCCACAAGCGCCCAAGCCCTTGCTTTCGCGTGGGGCTCTCAGCAACAGCTACCACGCTGGTAACTGGTGCTTCACCAGTTTGTGCAGGCGCCCTCCTCAGCTTCACACACCCTGCCGCCATACGGTCGTACGCCCCACATATTCTGCACGTACGTCTCTGTCCGGCGTACGATACCATAACTTGCGTCCTGAAGTCCTCCAACACGACCTAAGACGGTATGGGATGTCTCAGAGTCATCTTCAGGAAAAAGATTCCCTCCAGACTGCCCATGTAAGCACCAGCCGTCCACTTGCCCTGTTGTGCCAGATGTACGGTCCCATATGCCTCAAAAACACTCCTGATGTCAGTCTCATCTGCCTCAAATGGGACATTACGAATCTTAACCCACGTAAAGTGGCGAGATACGTCGATCAAACGCACCTTCACAGCTGGAGTAGCGTCAAGACTCACATCTTGGAATCTCGTCACCAAAGACTCGTACACGGACGTGGAATTCAGTTTGACGAAGATTCTGTAAGCCCCATTCAGGCCAACACCATACACCTCATCGTCCTGGATACCATAGGTCTCCCTAATGATTGTTGGGAGTAATACCTGCGCTGAAGAGGGTGAAATCGCCCCACGAAGCAGCTCAATACCGATGGTATTTACGCACCTCCTCACACTCAGCGCCATGTAGATACAAGGTAGCTCGCCTGAAAACAGCAGAGGGGTGCAGAGCACAACTGCACCCTACCGTGGTCAGGCAGCGAACGTGTAGGCCACTAGTAGGTCATGCCGCAGCTTTATACATCATTAGTAAGGCCTGTAATAAAGTTGGTAGAATTTCCGACAATATGTAAAGTTCTGGCAAACAATGAATCCCTTGTTAATAATTTAGAAGTTTCAGAGGAACTGGGTGCTAGCGACCACAAATCAATTACATTTAGCATTGAATGGAAGTACGATAGTAGGGATAACTCAGTAACAGTCCCAGATTTTCGCTTAGCAGATTACGATGGGCTTAGAGAACACTTGTCATCTGTTGACTGGGGTAATGAAGAGAGCTATCAATATGACAGTTTTCTGAACACTATACATGAGGCTCAAAGAACGTTTATCCCGTATAAAGAAATTAGATCAAATAGAAATGACCCAAAATGGATGAATAATAGGCTGAAATATCTACTAGGCATAAGAAAGAAATTTATAGGCGTATCAAAAGAGGCGAGGGTCATCTTATGAATCAGTATATTGACATTAAGAGGGACATTAAAAAGGGGATAAGAAAAGCTAAAAGGGACTATGAAATTAAAGTTGCTAGGGATTCTAAAACTAACCCAAAAAGTTTTTTCCAGGTATTTAGAACAAAAGCCAGAGATGAGATAGGTCCCCTTAAAAATAACTATGGGCATCTTACTGACAAAGAGAATGAAATGTGCTCGATTTTAAATAATTATTTTCCCTCGGTTTTTATACAGGAAGACACTAACAATATTCCGGTAATTAATTTTTATAGTGGGCCAGAAGAAGATAAATTACGTAACATCACAGTCACTAGTGAAATGGTTGTGAAGCAGATAGACGGAGGCCTGGTCACAGACCGGGCCGCGGGGGCGTTGACCCCCGGAACTCTCTCCAGGTAAACTCCAGGTAAACTGAAGCAAAATAAGTCACCGGGTCCTGATGAGGTTTTTTCAAGAGTTCTAAAGGAATGCAAAATGGAACTCTGTGAACCATTAACTAATATTTTTAATTTATCTCTTCAAACAGGTGTAGTGTCTGATATGTGGAAGATGGCAAATGTAATTCCTATTTTTAAAAAAGGGGACAAGTCGTTACCGTCAAATTACCGCCCAATAAGCCTGACCTCAATTGTAGGCAAATTACTAGAGTCAATTATAGCTGAGATTATAAGAAGTCATCTCGATAAGCATAGCTTGATTAATGATACTCAGCATGGATTCACAAGAGGCCGGTCTTGTCTAACTAATTTATTAACTTTCTTCAGTAAAGCTTTTGAGGCTGTTGACCACGATAAAGAATTTGATATTATTTACTTAGATTTTAGTAAGGCATTTGATAGAGTTCCGCACCAAAGACTGTTGAAGAAAGTAGCAGCTCATGGCATTGGGGGAAGCATGCTCTCTTGGATCGAATCATGGCTCACAGACAGGAAGCAGAGAGCGTCCATAAATGGGGTTAAATCCGAGTGGGGATCAGTAACAAGTGGCGTTCCACAGGGATCAGTTTTGGGCCCGTTGTTGTTTATAATATACATCAATGATCTTGATGAAGGAATTACTAGTGATATGAGCAAATTCGCCGATGACACGAAGATAGGTAGGATAATTGATTCAAACGTAGATGTTAGGGAACTTCAGGAGGATTTAGACAAACTCTACTCTTCGTCAGAAAAGTGGCAGATGCAGTTCAATGTAGATAAATGCAAGGTTCTGAAGCTCGGGAGTGTCCATAACCCTAGCACTTATAAGTTAAATAATGTAGAACTTAGCCATACAGATTGCGAAAAGGACTTGGGGGTTATGGTGAGCAGCAACCTTAAACAAAGACAGCAATGCCTAAATGTACGTAATAAGGCAAATAGATTACTGGGATTTATATCAAGAAGTGTAAGCAACAGAAGTCCAGAGGTCATACTCAGCTTTATACGACATTAATAAGGCCTCACCTAGATTATGCAGCTCAATTCTGGTCTCCATATTACAGAATGGACATAAATTAGTCAGAAAACATTCAGCGTAGGATGACTAAATTAATACATACCATTAGAAATCTTCCTTATGAAGAAAGATTGAAGACTCTTAAGTTACATTCACTTGTTAGACGAAGAATGAGGGGAGACCTGATCGAAGTGTATAAGTGGAAGATAGGTATTAATAAAAAGGATATTAACAAGGTCTTGAGGATATCTCTCCAAGAGAGAACTCGCAGAAATGGATTTAAATTGGATAAGTTTATATTTAGAAAGGACATAGGAAAGTATTGGTTTGGAAATAGGGTAGTTGATGAGTAGAACAGTCTACCTAGTTGGGTTATTGAGGCTAGGACTTTGGGTAGTTTCAAATTTAGGTTGGATAAGTACATGAGTGGGAGGGGTTGGATTTGAGTGGGACTTTCACATCAGAGCTTATTTCTTGGGTGGCATTGAAAATTGGGTAGGGCAAATGTTTTGTTAGTGGGATGAATTGTAAAGGACCTACCTAGTATGGACCAACAGGCCTCCTGCAGTGTTCCTCCTTTTTTATGTTCTTATGTTCTAAAAGGACACAAGTGCAACTAATGTGACATTTTATTGTGGCAACGTTTCGCTCTCCAGGAGCTTTATCAAGCCATTACAAACAATACATTGTTGTTGTTAAAGATTCGCCGGTATTCTCCCGGCCCGGGCCCTTCCAAGTGGTGGCCCGGCACTGGCTCCCTGTCTAGGGAGTGTCTGAGACCTAAGTACTTCTCCCATGGGAGGAGGCACAAGTACATGTCCCCAGAATCAAGATTCCATGATGTTGCAGTGTCTGACAAGTTGTGTAAGAATGGTATATAATACCGACAAGATGAAATTAAGACACATGTGCAACATCTGGGTATCTTTATTGTAGACGTTTCTGGGGACATGTACATAACCTTCACGGCTACGACAACTACTACTACAACTATCCCAACTCTTTGGGAAGGACCTACTTCCACTGGGGAATCCCGCCTACCAGTGACTATGCCCTCGTCCTGCTACACCTGACGTTACTATATAAGCGCCAGGCTCCTTTCTTCTGCTTCAGAATCTCCACGACTATGGTGCTCTTCGTACCTACTCCTAGGTTGAGAGACTGATTAAATCATCTTCTGTACATAGTTCTACTGTCTTCAAGTTATGTCCTAGAATTTGTATTGATAAAGCCACTGGATGGCGAAACGTCTACAATAAAGATACCCAGATGTTGCACATGTGTCTTAACTTCAGGGAGGGCACTGCAATGGATCAGAGAATACTTGACAGGGAGGCAACAACGAGTCATGGTACGTGAAGAGATATCACAGTGGGCGCCTTTGACGAGCGGGGTCCCACAGGGGTCAGTTCTAGGACCAGTGCTATTTTTGATATATGCGAACGACATGATGGAAGGAATAGACTCTGAAGTGTCCCTATTCGCAGATGATGTGAAGTTGATGAGAAGAATTAAATCGGATGAGGATGAGGCAGGACTGCAAAGAGACTTGGAAACGCTTGACATGTGGTCCAGAAACTGGCTTCTCGAATTCAACCCTGCCAAATGCAAAGTCATGAAGATTGGGGAGAGGAAAAGAAGGCCGCAGACAGAGTATAGGCTAGGTGGACAAAGACTAAAGACCTCACTCAGGGAGAAAGACCTTGGGGTGACCATAACACCGAGCACGTCACCCGAGGCACACATCAACCAAATAACTGCTGCTGCATACGGGTGCCTGGCAAAACTGAGAATAGCGTTCCGATACCTTAATAAGGAATCGTTCAAGACACTGTACACTGTGTATGTTAGGCCCATACTGGATTATGCAGCACCAGTCTGGAACCCACACCTGGTCAAGCACGTCAAGAAGTTAGAGAGAGTACAAAGGTTTGCAACAAGGCTAGTCCCAGAGCTCAGGGGAATGTCGTACGAGGAAAGGTTGAGTGAAATCGGACTGACGACACTGGAGGACAGAAGAGTCAGGGGAGACATGATAGCGACATACAAGATACTGCGGGGATTAGACAAGGTGGACAGAGATAGAATGTTCCAGAGAGGGGACACAGAAACAAGGGGTCACAACTGGAAGATGAAGACTCAGACGAGTCACAGGGACGTTAGGAAGTATTTCTTCAGTCATAGAGTCGTCAGGAAATGGAATAGCCTAGCAAGTGAAGTAGTGGAGGCAGGAACCATACATAGTTTTAAGAAGAGGTATGACAAAGCTCAAGAAGCAGAGAGGGAGAGGACCTAGTAGCGATCAGTGAAGAGGAGTCTCGACTCCTACAATCACAATTAGGTGAGTACACACACTCACACACACACACACACACACACACACACACACACACACACACACACACAGACCTGGACAGGCTACAAGCCTGGTCCAGCAACTGGCTCCTTGAGTTTAACACTGCCAAATGCAAAGTCATGAAGATTGGGGAAGGGCAAAGAAGACCGCAGACACAATATAGTTTAGATGGCCAAAGACTGCAAACCTCACTCAAGGAAAAAGATCTGGGGGTGAGTATAACACCGAGCATATCTCTTGAGGCGAACATCAATCAGATAACTGCTGCAGCATACGGGCGCATGGCAAACCTATGGATAGCGTTCCGATACCTCAGTAAGGTTTCGTTCAAGACTCTGTATACCATTTACGTCAGGCCCATACTGGAGTATACAGCACCAGTTTGGAATCCACACCTAGTCAAGCACGTCAAGAAATTAGAGAAAGTGCAAAGGTTTGCAACAAGGCTAGTCCCAGAGCTACGGGGATTGTCCTAC
>NC_091372.1:20266579-20276579 GCF_038502225.1 Cherax quadricarinatus | reverse complement strand
TTATGCAGAAAATTCGGAGTGTGGAAATTAGGAGAAGGTGTGGAGTTAATAAAAGCATTACGTCAGAGGGCAGAAGAGGGGTTGTTGAGGTGGTTTGGTCATTTAGAGAGAATGGATCAAAGTAGAATGACATGGAAAGCATATAAATCTATAGGGGACGGAAAGAGGGGTAGGGGTCGTCCTCGAAAGGGTTGGAAAGAAGGGGTAAAGGAGGTTTTGTGGGTGAGGGGCTTCGACTTCCAGCAAGCGTGCATGAGCGTGTTAGATAGGAGTGAGTGGAGACGAATGATACTTGGGACCTGACGATCTGTTGGAGTGTGAGCAGGGTAATATTTAGTGAAGGGATTCAGGGAAACCGGTTATTTTCATATAGTCGGACTTGAGTCCTGGAAATGGGAAGTACAATGCCAGCACTTTAAAGGAGGGGTTTGGGATATTGGCAGTTTGGAGGGATATGTTGTGTATCTTTATACGTATATGCTTCTAAACTGTTGTATTTTGAGCACCTCTGCAAAAGCAGTGATAATGTGTGAGTGTGGTGAAAGTGTTGAATGATGATGAAAGTATTTTCTTTTTGGGGATTTTCTTTCTTTTTTGGGTCACCCTGCCTCGGTGGGAGACGACCAACTTGTTGAAGAAAAATAAATGTATATATATATATATATATATATATATATATATATATATATATATATATATATATATATATATATATATATGTGTATATATATATATATATATATATATATATATATATATATATATATATATATATATATATATATATATATATATATATATATATATATATATATATATATATATATATATGTACATATATATATATATATATATATATATATATATATATATATATATATATATATATATATATATATATATAAGGAAGTACCACCTCTATAGCTGGACTGGGGACCCTCATCCTCAGAGAAGACAAAAAACGTACCTCAGGGAAAACTCAAGGTTCTCCCCAGAACTGTTTGAATATTTTCTTCTCCTACCACCCCCTATATATTTTATATTCTATGTGAACATTTATTAATAAACAGAATACATCTACAGAAAACACAAACATGAATACAATGGTACAATGTGTCAAAGATCATGAATTTCCTCCATCTCCTCCGAAGCCGGACGCGAGCCAAGTATGCAGCAAGCATTTCCCCTGTGTATGGCCATGCTGAGGCATTGGAACATGAAAGTGGCTGCTCTTGGGTCCCTGGTGGTGTCGATGAGTCTGGAACCCAATTCTTTAAAGAAACGTGTGGCATTTTTCCCCATGATCGCAAAGTCTCTAGTCTTTGTATTTTTACAATAATAGTTGCCTCTCTCCAGACCTGTTTCTACACAACTCAGTTAGATAACTATAACTGTCGTTTATTTACCACACACTATTCTCTCACCAGTACACACTTCCATTGCAACTTCACTTGTCTCCCACAACTACTATTCCCTCAAGTGTTTCAAAAGTTCCTCAAACTGTTGAACACTTCGCCAAATATATCACATGCCTCTAAACTCCTCTCACCTCTAGTCGCATAAAGTCTTATTTATCCCTTTTCTCATATCCTCCTTTTATTCTAATCTTTAAACTTGTGTAGGTAACATTTAGGAAGAGATATGTTTGAAATACAATGGCTGTACTGTGAAAGAGGATGGGGATCGCCAGCAAGCCTAATAAAATAATTGTCATGGTTGAATTTAAAACATATTAATATAGTGTGATTTAAATATATATATGGTTCTCCAGTTTTATCCTGACTTTGTGCGAATCAAAGAAAAATGTACTGCAGTTTATTTAATTTCACAGTGATGTCACACGGAATGTACACACATTGGTGTGCTGCTCGCTGTTTGTACAAGTAGAGCACATTTTACGCTCTAATTCTGTTGAAGATTAATATAGACGTGAAGGCAAGTAACATATTATAGTGTGTTCTTAATGATTTTTTCCAGTCTATAGGACCAAAACACTTAACCCAATCTCTTTAAGGCCACACAGGCCTACTAATCATAAGCTTGAAATAAAATAGTGATATTTGGTGGACAAAACGTCTTCAAAACAAAATGTAATAAGCCACATTGTGTGTCTTATTTGCATTCTTTCACTGTATCACCATTATTAACTAACTTGAGAACTCTCGCCATTGTAAAAGCAGATTTTTTAATATGTTAATAAAAAAGAAACTTACATTGCAATGTTAAATCAATAAAAACTGAAACTACATAACTTTTTATTTCAAGCAACCTTTATTAATTTAAACTTTGACATTGGTCTTGTATTAAAATAAGCCAAAAAATGTGACTTATTTTCATTGTCACAGTTCGAGTCTATGTCATTCGATTTCATCCATGTTAGTGCAATCACAATACTATTGTTTCTCTGTAAGAATTGACTTGATAATTCAGGATACAGGAAAATCTACACGGTTGGACCTGAGAAGGTTTCTGGGGGGACAGACCAGATGGGGACACCAGCAAGGAATACACCAACAAGTGTTGGACGACATACATACAGATGAGGAGGAGGTGAAGAAACTGCTAAGGGACATCGATACCTCAAAGGCAATGGGACCGGACAACATCTCCCTGTGGGTCCTTAGAGAGGGAGCAGTTATGTTGTGCATGCCACTTGCCACAATCTTCAACACATCCCCGGAAACTGGGCAACTACCTGAGGTATGGAAGACGGCAAATGTAGTTCCCATTTATAAAAAAGGAGACAGAAAAGAGGCACTAAACTATAGACCTGTGTCATTGACGTGTATAGTATGCAAAATTATGGAGAAGATTGTCAGGAGGAGAGTGGTGGAGCACCTGGAACGGAACAGGAGTATAAATGCCAACCAGCACGATTCACGGAAGGCAAATCCTGTGTCACAAACCTTCTGGAGTTTTACGATAAAATAACAGAAGTAAGACAAGAGAGAGAGGGGTGGGTTGATTGCATCTTCTTGGACTGCAAGAAGGCCTTTGACACAGTTCCTCACAAGAGATTAGTGCAGAAGCTAGAGCATCAGGCGCATATAACAGGAAGGGCACTGCAATGGATGAGAGAATACCTGACAGGGAGGCAACAACGAGTCATGGTACGTAATGATGTATCACAGTGGGCACCTGTGACGAGCGGGGTCCCACAGGGGTCGGTCCTAGGACCAGTGCTATTTTTGGTATATGTGAACGACATGACGAAGGGTTGGATTCAGAAGTGTCCCTGTTTGCAGATGATGTGAAGTTAATGAGGAGAATTAAATCTGATGAAGACCAGGCAGGACTTCAAAGAGACCTGGACAGACTGGACACCTGGTCCAGCAAATGGCTTCTCGAATTTAATCCTGCCAAATGCAAAGTCATGAAGATAGGGGAAGGGCACAGAAGACCACAGACAGAGTATAGGCTAGGTGGCCAAAGACTGCAAACGTCACTCAAGGAGAAAGATCTTGGGGTGAGTATAACACCGAGCATGTCTCCGGAAGCACACATCAATCAGATAACTGCTGCAGCATATGGGCGCCTGGCAAATCTGAGAACAGCATTCCGATACCTTAGTAAGGAATCATTCAAGACACTGTACACCGTGTATGTCAGGCCCATACTGGAGTATGCAGCACCTGTTTGGAACCCGCACTTGATAAAGCACGTCAAGAAACTAGAGAAAGTACAAAGGTTTGCGACAAGGTTAGTTCCAGAGCTAAGGGGAATGTCCTATGAAGAAAGATTAAGGGAAATCGGCCTGACGACACTGGAGGACAGGAGGGTCAGGGGAGACATGATAACGACATATAAAATACTGCGTGGAATAGACAAGGTGGACAAAGACAGGATGTTCCAGGGAGGGGAGACAGAAACAAGAGGCCACAATTGGAAGTTGAAGACACAAATGAGTCAGAGAGATAGTAGGAAGTATTTCTTCAGTCATAGAGTTGTAAGGCAGTGGAATAGCCTAGAAAATGACGTAGTGGAGGCAGGAACCATACACAGTTTTAAGACGAGGTTTGATAAAGCTCATGGAGCGGGGAGAGAGAGGGCCCAGTAGCAACCGGTGAAGAGGCGGGGCCAGGAGCTAGGACTCGACCCCTGCAACCACAAATAGGTGAGTACAAATAGGTGAGTACACGCACACACACACACACACACACACACACACACACACACAATCAGCGAAGAGGCGGGGCCAGGAGCTGTGAATCGACCCCTGCAACCAGAAATAGGTGAGTACAAATAGGTGAGTACACACACACGCACACACACACGCACACACACACACACACACACACACACACACACACACACACACACACACACACACACAAACACACACAAGACGTAACAAAGCAAAATACACAGAGAGCTGTATATGTCAGCCATCAACTGAGGCTTCAGCAAGTTAACAAAGACGCAGAAGAAACAGTAAGGTGCGGAAAGTAGTCATGACAAGACTTCCTCTCTCCACTGACTTCATGTTGAAACTCAACATGAGTATTTAAAGTCAATTCAAAAATTTATCTTTTGTAGTTGCATTTTGTATAAGGGAAATAACACTTCCCCAAAAGTGATTTATATGGCTCTTGGTATAACGAAAAACTACTGATCCGAGTTGTTTATATCATATTTTTTTGCATTCATTTACTTTAGTAATTAAATTTGAACCTGCATATCCTCTGATTTTTTTCTTTTTGGCAATCTTAGTAAAAATTACTATATACATTACAAAAATTTCGTTTTGTGCGACCACTGGTAAAAACAAATCCTAGTTTTAAGTCATTAAAATTCTCGCCGAAATAAAATACCGAACTTTAGACAATTTTTCATTTTAATATGAAATTGAGAAACCTATTTGTAAAACATTCACACTGCAGTCAACCTCAAACCTTTTTGTAACTTGCGCGTGTATGATGCTCTACAATAAACAGACACCATTGTCAAGATTCGTGACTAAAATAAGATGACAGAACTAAAAATTAACTTCCTCGCATCAGAAACTACATGCGACCCTTTTATTTATCAGAGTAGTCATATAATTTCATAAGGAGGTTTCTTGCTCACACTCTAATGCCTTCTTAAAAGCCCAATGAAGGCTTTCAAGAAGAGAAGACTGAGGATCAGTAGAGCCTTTTCAATAGTCTAGCAGCGTGTCTGCGTGTCTGCACTCAGCAGTAATGTCTGGAGTCCTTCACTTATACTTTGCCTCTCCATTACACATTAAGTTCATGGTATACTCGACATGACAGCAGTTGAGAAGTCAAGCAATTATACGCTTATTTCTATTCTATTCTATTCTATGTGATTCGCCGGTAATCCCGGCCCGGGTCTCTTCCATTTTGGTGACCCGGCATTGGCTCCCAGGGTAGGGAAGTGACATTTATCGTTACTTGCACCTGTGTGGCAGGTCTTCAGCAGGAAGGGGGAGGGGGTACCTCACCGGCCCTATGGCCAGATGACGTACCAAACGTTAGTGTGCACTAACAGTGGCTGGTGTGCAGTGCAATGGAGGCCCAAAGCAGGCCCTCGCAGCTTATTTCTGTATGTCGTCGAATTTTCATTAATGTTAGGATATTGCATGATACGCATGTATACATTTATATAAATACTTGAACAAGTGGTATTTAATCAATAACAACACTGCGACTAGCAGTGTTGTTATTGATTATTTTATTGTTGTTTTAGCCTGTCTCATGGTGAGCGAAAATTCCACGACACTATCCCACTGGACCATACAATCCTACAAGAATCACACACCAAGCAGAGCAAGGTGTTGTACCGTGATCCGAGGACATACGATGCTGTTGGTGCTTCAGAGTTAATTTCATCCTTCTCCCCGTTTGGTGTACTAGCCTCTACTTGCAGTATATATCGTATTGTAACCTCGAACAAGCGGTATTTAATATTTCTTGAGCTAGTGATATTCATGGCCAGCCTTCAGATGTTTTTCCATTGATGATAGTCTAGGATTGACGCTAGAATTATATGTTTCTATCATAACCTTAGTACCGCTGGAATAATTACTCTTGCACCATCTCTACACTTTCTTCATGATAAAATGACGCAAGTAATAATTCTGAAATACTTTGCCTTTACAAAGCAACCAAGCATCGGTGATGTTTGGAAAAGCATATTTGCGTACAGTTAAGGACATTATTAAAGGATACATTTCGCCTCGAGAGGCGAAATATTTCTCTTAATAAATACCAGGAACTGTACACAAGTGTCCTTTTCCACAGATTCTCGGTATTACCAGATCATTTTTAACTGAGTCACTGTGCTAAAAGAGTCAAAGTATATTCAACTTTGTATTGTCATATCCAGTTAATTATCCATGTTAGTAGAAGAATCTTCAGAAAGAGAAAGTGGGAATGTCTCAGTTGTAATTATTCATATATACTGTAAATGTATACATACAAATCAGCAGTGTCACTAGGATTTTGATAGGACAAAAAGCTCTCAACTTTTAACACGAGATTTTAATATTTCTAAATTGAATGCAAAGATATGATACACAAAGTGGAAAAAGGGCACAAGATACCCACTTTTGATGACAGAGAATCGAATTGGGGTCAAGAATTTACTAGCCCACTGCTGTACAGCCTGTTAATGGGGTCACCATTTAAAAAGACCTCAGATCCATCTCACACAGAACTGGGAAATGTTAGCATTGGTCACTGTCTATGACTCAGGCCTCCAAGTTTTCCAGACATTCCTTTCTCCCCACACCAAAACCAGTTCTGACTGTTACTCCAAATGGCGTCACATTAACTAAAAACTATAATACCCTTGAGTCATTTTCCCAGAGTTAACATTATGTTGATCCGAATATTTACTCAAGCTCAACACACAAATCACCTAAAAAAATTAAATAGTTCAATAATAATGACAAACAAGTAACGTGAAAATTTTTAGGAGAATCCGGGATGTATTTAATTTGTTTTAATTCCAGATATATTGACGATTAACAGGGGAGTAGCAAGAGTTCAGTTATGTGCACAAACCAGTGAATTCCTTATTCACCTCACACACTTACCGTCTGCAGCTGGCACCACTGAGCTGACTTATTGAATTAACTATCTAACCAGCTATGCGCAGAGTAGACAGTACTGTTGGCGACACCATCGAGGTGCGCCGAATCCTCAGTTATAGAACCAACTGCTTACTGATAACATCTGCTGTGATAAGTCTGACACTAGTTTTGGGTCACACACACCTCTGCTGACAATTGAGGTTCACCTGATTTGACTTGCTGAATTATTGTCTGACATCAAGTTCCTTGATCACAGAAATTGCAGAGTCTTGTTGCTCCTTTGGACAATAAACAGATATTTTAGCATTTCACAACACATTTGACTACCACTGGGAGACCAAATCAACAGACGCTGCACTACTTTGCTTTCAAAATGAACCTCGTGTTGCTGTTTTCCACAGCGATTATCCATCATGCTGTCGGGCTGGATCTTCTATTATGGCGCCAGGTCATCGTGGAATCGTCGTGGTTGAGTTCAACAGGCATTATGACAAATGATTTAACTCTAGACCCCATGAAATGCGCCTTGAAGTGTATGCCTCTCTCATGGTGTGAGACCTGGTGCCACGACGGAGTCCTCGCCTGCCAGTTCACCAACCTCATCGTGGCGGGATCCTACCAAACAAACAACACCAACGTCCTCGACTGCTACACGAGACGCTCCCTGCTCCCAGAGTATGCATTCGGTGCTACCATCACCTCGTCGCCACTTTATCTTACTATCAGACCAATCAGCAGCCTCGTTGACGGAATCTACAATTGGAATGTAACATTTTGCCCTAATGTAAGCAATAAAACAGGCAATGCGTGGTTTCTGGTGGATTTGAAACGTCCTGTCAGCATTACAAAAGTTATCTTAATCGCCCAACCCAATTCCAATGCAGCAGTTTTCTTTCGCAACTTCGAAGTCAGGGTTGGAGCTACTCAGCAGACAGGGAACTTTACCTCCTACTCGCTGCTGGGAACATTCATCGGTCCAGGAACGATAAGCCAGAGTGTATCCATGGTGTCCCCTCAACCCATAGTTGGTCAGTATGTCTCAATACAAATGACTGTGAGCGGTTACTTGGCGATTTGTCACCTGGAAATATACTGAGATGCTAGAGACACTGCTGAAGTGTCTGTGTCAACTTGAGATTTATAGAAACCATCCTCGCAACATCCATTTTTTGTGACTTTAAAACTTAATAAGTTTTTCATGTCTTCAGTGCTTTATGCTTTATGGGACTTGCTACACAGTGTTCGGTTTATGTTTAGTATACACAGTAAGTTGAATTACAAATTCTTCTAAGCATAATGGGAATATTTAAATTATTAAAACAACATGATGCCTAAAAGTTTTAATATGTTGCACAGTGACAAACCTTTAATAACTTGATGCACCGAGAATTTCCTTTTAACTTGATGAATAGACAAAGTTTCAGTTTGTTAGATAAAACACATATGCAACAGTTAGGTATCTTTATTTCGAAACGTTTCGCCTACAGAGTAGGCTTCTTCAGTCGAATACAGAAAAGTAGATAGAAGCAGAAGAGATGTAAAGACGATGTAATCAGTCCATCACCAATGAAGGCGAAGTTTTGAGGTAGTCAGTCCCTCAGCCTGGAGAAGAGTATTTGTTCCATAGTCTGAAATAATGTGAAGTTGAAGTGACAGTATTATTTGACTGGCTCCTCCTCCTCCTTACTACATTATCCACTACTACTACCTTCTACCTCCATTACTACTACTACTATTACCACCTCCTGCCTATATATATCCCTCCTTCTCCCCTTTTCGTTAGTGTGACTTTGTAAATGGTCCAAGTCGGACCGAAACGTCGTCATGCGGGTTATTTGTGTAAGTTCCAGTCACGGTATTGTGCCTTTTTTTTTTTTTGTTATTTACAGTATGGAGATGAGGTGTAGGCCACTAATAGAAGAAAAAAATGTAATCATTGAGAGGTCAGGTCCCTCTCAAATCCAGCCACTCTCACTTACATAATTTGTCAAGGTTGTTTTCTGTTTTGTACCAAGATAACATTGTGTTGCAGTGTCTGACAGAGTCAGTATTAAAATGATATAAAATACCGACAGGTTGTGAGGTTTATCTTGTCTTTTTCTGTTTCATAAACATGCAAAATTTCAGGTACATCTTGCTACTTCTACTTACACTTAGGTCACTCTGTACATGCATATACAAGCATATATACACACCCCACTGGTTTTTTTCTTGCTAGTTCTTGTTCTTGTTAAATTCCTCTTATCTCCATGGGGAAGTGGAACAGAATTCTTCCTCCGTAAGCCATGCGTGTCCTAAGATGCGACTAAAATGCCGGGAGCAAGGTCCTAGTCGTAACCTCTTCTCCTGTATACCTTACTAAATTTATAAAGGGAAACTTTTGTTTTTCTTTTTGGGTCACCCTGCCTCGGTGGGATACGGCTGGTGAGTTGAAAGACACACACTCACACATGCAGATTTCGTTTAGCTGTTCTCAATTCATCTCTGATCACTCGACTCGACCCACAGGACATTCGGATTGGTGTTGCTCTTCGCCTAGCCGCCGTCATACTCACCGAACATAGGTGTATTTGCGGCATGGTCTCCTGTGTCACACACTTCAGAAGGGAAGCATGCCAGACATGAGGAGGTCAACAACATCATATAGAGAAGCCTCGCCACTACCCGTTGCCCAGCTGAACAGGAAACCCACGTACAGAGGTCTTACGGAAGTCAAAAGCTTCCTGATGGAGCCACTATGCTACCCTGGAAGGATGGTAAGCAGATTGCCTGGGACTACACCTATGCCGCCACACTAGCAAACACCTACTTGTCATATTCTGAAACTGAAGGGGGTGGAGCCGCCAGCTACAGGGAAACCCAGAAGACCCGCAGATATGTAGGCCTCCCCCTTGTTGTAACTTAATCCCAATATGGTCGGAGACCTTTGGAGCATGTGGGAAGTGTGCTATAAAGTTCTTCAAA
>NC_091372.1:20219079-20264079 GCF_038502225.1 Cherax quadricarinatus | reverse complement strand
ATATATATATATATATATATATTTATTTATTTATCTTTAACCATTCTAGTGCATGTAATCACCTACCGGGGTGGAATGCTGCTCAGATTATAGTACCAAACAGTTCTGTCAAGGAAAGAAACATAATTGAATCTTCCCTCTTGAAGCATGAAAGGAAAACAGAATACAACTCAAATTAAAGGTTATACAAGCTCGATAATTATTTAGTAGTGTCCATTGTACACAATCTTAAAAAAAAAATTGCTATACAAAGTCACAGGAATGTTGATCATGCAAGGTGGGATAATGGATTGGTGACGCCCTTAGAGTGTTTATGTACCAAAACTTCACACCACGTCAGTTTTGAAGGTTATGTAACACCTATAGCCGTTCATGTACCATACAGTGACAAGCACACAAGATAACGTAAGGAAAGGTTGAAGGGTATTAGTAGAATATAGATCATAGAAATATTATGCGATAGACATAGAAGTCCCCATGTATGGCTTATTAGCAGCCACTGAGAAAATAGTAGACAATATGTAGGAAGAGACACTTCTGAGTACATGGGTAGAACATTCGAGTGCTCCAGAACAGGACATTTAAACTGACAAAGAGCACATTGTATTCTTTCCTTTCATTATTTGAGAAGGTAACACAGAAAAATAACTATCCATGTCTACAGTATCTAACGAGAAACTTATTTTCTCAAACTATATGACCTGTTATGAACGATTAGGAAAAGCTTGGGGCTGGCTTTTTATATCTTATAATTTCCTACTTGACACATATATATATATATATATATATATATATATATATATATATATATATATATATATATATATATATATATATATATATACATATATATATATATATATATATATATATATATATATATATATATATATATATATATATATATATATATATATATATATATATATACATATATATATATATATACATATATATATATATATATATATATATATATATATATATATACATATATATACATATATATATATATATATATATATATATATATATATATATATATACATATATATAAAGTATATATATATACATATATATATATAAATATATATAGATATGTACATCTATATATACATATATATATATATATATATATATATATATATATAGATATATATACATAGATATATATATATATATATATATATATACATATATATATATATATATATATATATATATATATATATATATATATATACATATATGTACAAACATATATATATATATATATATATATATATATATATATATATATATATATATATATACATATATACATTATATATATATATATATGTATATACATATATACATATATATATATACATATATACATATATATAGACTATATATATATATATATATATTTATATACACATATACACACATATATATATATATATATATATATACATACATAATGTATCATTAACACCCCTCCTTCAGAGTGCAGGCACTGTACTTCCCATCTCAAGGACTCAAGTCCGGCCTGCCGGTTTCCCTGAACCCCTTCATAAATGTTACTTTGCTCACACTCCAACAGCACGTCAAGTATTAAAAACCATTTGTCTCCATTCACTCCTATCAAACACGCTCACGCACGCCTGCTGGAAGTCAAAGCCCCTCGCACACAAAACCTCCTTTACCTCCTCCCTCCAACCTTTCCTAGGCCGACCCCTACCCCGCCTTCCTTCCACTACAGACTGATACACTCTTGAAGTCATTCTGTTTCGCTCCATTCTCTCTACATGTCCGAACCACCTCAACAACCCTTCCTCAGCCCTCTGGACAACAGTTTTGGTAATCCCGCACCTCCTCCTAACTTCCAAACTACGAATTCTCTGCATTATTTTCACACCACTCACTGCCCTCAGACATGACATCTCCACTGCCTCCAGCCTTCTCCTCGCTGCAACATTCATCACCCATGCTTCACACCCATATAAGAGCGTTGGTAAAACTATACTCTCATACATTCCCCTCTTTGCCTCCAAGGACAAAGTTCTTAGTCTCCATCAAAGTTCTTTGTCCCCTCATCAATTCTATGATTCACCTCATCTTTCATAGACCCATCCGCTGACACGTCCACTCCCAAATATCTGAATACATTCACCTCCTCCATACTCTCTCCCTCCAATCTGATATTAATTCTTTAATCACCTAATCTTTTTGTTATCCTCATAACCTTACTCTTTCCTGTCTTCACTTTTAATTTCTTCTTTTGCATACCCTACCAAATTCATCTACCAATCTCTGCAACTTCTCTTCAGAATCTCCCAAGAGCACAGTGTCATCAGCAAAGAGCAACTGTGACAACTCCCACTTTATGTGTGATTCTTTATCTTTTAACTCCACGCCTCTTGCCAAGACCCTCGCATTTACTTCTCTTACAACCCCATCTATAAATATATTAAACAACCACGGTGACATCACACATCCTTGTCTAAGGCCTACTTTTACTGGGAAATAATTTCCCTCTTTCCTACATACTCTAACTTGAGCCTCACTATCCTAGTAAAAACTCTTCACTGCTTTCAGTAACCTACCTCCTACACCATACACCTGCAACATCTGCCACATTGCCCCCCTATCCACCCTGTCATACGCCTTTTCCAAATCCATAAATGCCACAAAGACCTCTTTAGCCTTATCTAAATACTGTTCACTTATATGTTTCACTGTAAACACCTGATCCACACACCCCCTACCTTTCCTAAAGCCTCCTTGTTTATCTGCTATCCTATTCTCCATCTTACTCTTAATTCTTTCAATAATAACTCTACCATACAGTTTACCAGGTATACTCAACAGACTTATCCCCCTATAATTTTTGCACTCTCTTTTGTCCCCTTTGCCTTTATGCAAAGGAACTATGCATGCTCTCTGCCAATCCCTAGGTATCTTACCCTCTTCCATGCATTTATTAAATAATTGCACCAACCACTCCAAAACTGTATCCCCACCTGCTTTTAACATTTCTATCTTTATCCCATCAATCCCGGCTGCCTTACCCCCTTTCATTTTACCTACTGCCTCACGAACTTCCCCCACACTCACAACTGGCTCTTCCTCACTCCTACAAGATGTTATTCCTCCTTGCCCTGTACACGAAATCACAGCTTCCCTATCTTCATCATCATTTAACAATTCCTCAAAATATTCCCTCCATCTTCCCAATACCTCTAATTCTCCATTTAATAACTCTCCTATCCTATTTTTAACTGACAAATCCATCTCTTCTCTAGGCTTCCTTAATTTGTTAATCTCACTCCAAAACTTTTTCTTATTTTCAACATAATTTGTTGATAACAGCTCACCCACTCTCTCATTTGCTCTCTTTTTACATTGCTTCACCACTCTCTTAACCTCTCTCTTTTTCTCCATATACTCTTCCCTCCTTGCATCACTTCTACTTTGTAAAAACTTCTCATATGCTAACTTTTTCTCCCTTACTACTCTCTTTACATTATCATTCCACCAATCGCTCCTCTTCCGTCCTGCACCCACTTTCCTGAAACCACAAACTTCTGCTGAACACTCTAACATTACATTTTTAAACCTACCCCATACCTCTTCGACGCAATTGCCTCTGCTCTCATTAGCCCATCTATTCTCCAATAGCTGTTTATATCTTACCCTAACTGCCTCCTCTTTTAGTTTATAAACCTTCACCTCTCTCTTCCCTGATGCTTCTATTCTCCTTGTATCCCATCTAACTTTTACTCTCAGTGTAGCTACAACTAGAAAGTGATCTGATATATATGTGGCCCCTCTATGAACATGTACATCCTGAAGTCTACTCAACAGTCTTTTGTCTACCAATACATAATCCAAACTACTGTCATTTCGCCCTACATCATATCTTGTATACTTATTTATCCTCTTTTTCTTAAAATATGTATTACCTATAACTATACCCCTTTCTATACAAAGTTCAATCAAAGGGCTCCCATTATCATTTACACCTGGCACCCCAAACTTACCTACCACACCCTCTCTAAAAGTTTCTCCTACTTTAGCATTCAGGTCCCCTACCACAATTACTCTCTCACTTGGTTCAAAGGCTCCTATACATTCACTTAACATCTCCCAAAATCTCTCTCTCTCCTCTACATTCCTCTTTTCTCCAGGTGCATACACGCTTATTATGACCCACTTTTCGCATCCAACCTTCACTTTAATCCACATAATTCTTGAATTTACACATTCATATTCTCTTTTCTCCTTCCATAACTGATCCTTCAACATTACTACTACCCCTTCCTTTGCTCTAACTCTCTCAGATACTCCAGATTTAATCCCATTTATTTCCCCCCACCGAAACTCCCCTACCCTCTTCAGCTTTGTTTCGCTTAGGGCCAGGACATTCAACTTCTTTTCATTCATAACATCAGCAATCATCTGTTTCTTGTCATCCGCACTACATCCACGCACATTCAAGCATCCCAGTTTTATAAAGTTTTTCTTCTTCTCTTTTTTAATAAATGTCTACAGGAGAAGGGGTTATTAGCCCATTGCTCCCGGCATTTTAGTTGCCTCATACGACATGCATGGCTTACGGAGGAAAGATTCTTTTCCACTTCCCCATGGACAATAGAAGAAATAAAGAAGAACAAGAGCTATTTAGAAAAAGGAGAAAAACCTAGATGTATGTATATATATATATATATATATATATATATATATATATATATATATATATATATATATATATATATATATATATATATATATTATATATATATATATATATATATATATATATATATATATATATATATTATATATATATATATTATATATATATATATATATATATATATATATATATATATATATATATATATATATATATATATATATATATATATATATATATATATATATTATATATATATATATATATATATATATATATATATATATATATATATATATATATATATATATATATATATATATATATATATATATATATATATATATATATATATATATATATATATATGCATGTGCGTGTCTGTGAAGTGTGACCAAAGTGTAAGTAGGAGTAGCAAGATGTCCCTGTTACCTAGCGTGTTTATGAGACAGAAAAAGAAACCAGCAATCCTACCATCATGCAAAACAGTTACAGGTTTCTGTTTCAGAAGTCATCTGGCAGGACGGTAGTACTTCCCTGGGTGGTTGCTGTCTACCAACCTACTACCTATATATATATATATATATATATATATATATATATATATATATATATATATATATATATATATATATATATATATATATATATATATATGGTGTGTGTGTGTGTCTGTGTGTGTGTGTGTGTGTGTGTGTATATATACATATATTTGCAAATATTGCGCATAAGCGATACAATATTTAAAAGAACCACTGGGGAATAGAAGGATAACTAGTTTTATTGTGTAGTAATCAGCACATCAGGAGCTTGCAATTTTGCTAAAAAGTCGAGGAGGTCTGAGCAAATAAGGTCCCAGGGAACGTCTTGAGTGAGGGAGAGAGATGGAAGGTAGGAGGCAGGAAGTGCCCCCAGCCATACGAATACCCATAGAGAAGTTGAATATCCCTTGTATCATATACTAGAAGCGGCACTGGACGCACGACTGACCCTTGTGGAACCCCATTCGATACCTATATACATACCAGCACATGTTGATTCCTTCCTGTAAGGTACTCCCTGCTCCTTTAGCCTTTCAACCAGTCTCTAGTGTGGTATTATGTCGAAAGGCTTCTTACAGTCCAAGAAGATGCAGTCTACCCATATCTCTCTTTCCTGTCTTACTTCTGTTACCTTATCATAGAACTCCAGTAGGTTTATGATTCAGGATTTCCTTTCCCTGAAGACGTGCTGGTTGTAATGTATGAGCCTTCTCCTTCTTAGGTGCTCGACTACACCACATACTCCTCGATTGCATGCAATGTATCCAGCACTTGCTGGTGTACCCTACTCCTTCGGTTTGCTGGAAGTCTCTGTCTCCGCTGTGAATACCTCCCTGAATCTTGAGCTGAGATCCTTACATACTTCCTGGTCGCTTTCTGTGAGCTTCCCTCCTTCCTTCCTCGGCCTGATTACCTAGTCCCTGACTGTTGTTTTCCTCCTGACGTGGCAGTGTAACAAATGAGTCAGATTTTACATTTTGATGTCATGTCATTCTCGTATTGCAGCTGGGCCTCTCTCTATCCATTCATACTCATTTCTGACTCTTCGGCTCTACCCCATGTTTTCCCCGAGTCCTTTGCATGCTCTATGAAACTTGGATTTGGCCTCTCCACACCATCGGGTAAACCATGCGCTCACACTGGTCTTCCCAATGTTTCTGTTGCCTTTTGGCATAAACTTTTGGCACTTTGTTGTCATATGTTCCATCACATCATTTACTGTCTTCTCTAGCTCTTTTACCCACTGCACCTCTTGCACGAATTGCCTCATACGTGTAGCACCCTTTTTGAAGATTAGCTTCTTTCACGTGTTTGTGTACCCACTTAATTGTGGTTGTAAGGGTCAAGTCATAGCTTCTGGCACCGCCTCTTCATTGGTCGCCACTAGGTCACTCCCTGCCCCGTGAGCTTTATCATACCTCTTCTTAAAGCTATGTGTGGATTCTGCCTCTACTACATCACTTTCCAGACTATTCAACTTCCTGATAACTCTATGGCTGAAGAAATACTTCCTAACTTTCATGTGACTGTCGACCTTGTCGATTCCTCTCAATATTTTGTATGTCATTATCATGTTACCCTATCCTTCCTGTCTTCCAGTGTCGTCAGGTCGATTTCCCTTAATCGTAGTACATGCCCCATAGCTCCAGGACTAGTCTCGATGCAAACTTTCTCTAATTTCCTGACGTGCTTGGCCAGATCTGGGTTCCAAACTGGTACTGTATACTTCAATATGGACCTGAAGTATACGGTGTACAGAATCATGAACGATTTCTTATTGAGATGTCTGAATGCTATTCTTAAGTTTGTTAGGAGCCCAAATGCTGCAGCAGTTATGTGGTTCATGTGCGCCTCAGGAGATGTGCCCGGTGTTATACTCACTGCGTGTGTGTGTGTGTGTGTGTGTGTGTGTATGTGTGTATGTGTGTCTGTATGTGTATATGTGAGTGTGTGCGTGTGTATGTGTGTATGTTATACTCACTGCGTGTGTGTGTGTGTGTGTGTGTATGTGTGTATGTGTCTGTATGTGTATATGTGAGTGTGTGCGTGTGTATGTGTGTATGTTATACTCACTGCATGTGTGTGTATATGCGTGTGTATGTGTATGTACTCACCTAATTGTGAGTACATACACATACACACACAAACATGCATATACACACACACACGCAGTGAGTATAACATACACACATATGTATGTATGTGTGTGTGTGTGTGTGTGTGTGTGTGTGTGTGTGTGTGTGTGTGTGTGTGTGTGTGTGTGTGTGTGTGTGCGTGTCTGCGTGTGTACTCACTTAGTTGTACTCACCTAGTTGAGGCTGCGGGGGTCGAGTCCGAGCTCCTGACCTAGTAGCGATCAGTGAAGAGGTGGCTCTTCACTGATCGCTACTAGGTCACTCTCCCTGAACCGTGAGCTTTATCATACCTCTGCTTAAAGCTATGTATGGATCCTGCCTCCACTACATCGCTTCCCAAACTATTCCACTTACTGACTACTCTGTGGCTGAAGAAATACTTCCTAACATCCCTGTGATTCATCTGTGTCTTCAACTTCCAACTGTTACTGTGTCCAATCTCTGGAACATCCTGTCTTTGTCCACCTTGTCAATTCCTCTCAGTATTTTGTATGTCGTTATCATGTCCCCCCTATCTCTCCTGTCCTCCAGTGTCGTCAGGTTGATTTCCCTTAACCTCTCCTCGTAGGACATACCTCTTAGCTCTGGGACTAGTCTTGTTGCAAACCTTCGCACTTTCTCTAGTTTCTTTACGTGCTTGGCTAGGTGTGGGTTCCAAACTGGTGCCGCATACTCCAATATGGGCCTAACGTCGGAATGCTGTTCTGAGGTTTGCTAGGCGCCCATATGCTGCGGCAGTTATTTGGTTGGTGTGCGCTTCAGGAGATGTGCCTGGTGTTATACTCATCCCAAGATCTTTTTCCTTGAGTGAGGTTTATAGTCTCTGGCCCCCTAGACTGTACTCCGTCTGCGGTCTTCTTTGCTCTTCCCCAATCTTCATGACTTTGCACTTGGTGGGATTCAACTCCAGGAGCCAATTGCTGGACCAGGTCTGCAGCCTGTCCAGATCGCTTTGTAGTTCTGCCTGGTCTTCGATCGAGAGAATTCTTCTCAACTTCACGTCATCTGCAAACAGGGACACCTCAGAGTCTATTCCTTCCGTCAAGTCGTTCACAAATCCCAGAAACAGCACCGGTCCTAGGACTGACCCCTGTGGGACTCTGCTGGTCACAGGTGCCCACTCTGACACCTCGCCACGTACCATGACTCGCTGCTGTCTTCCTGACAAGTATTCCCTGATCCATTGTAGTGCCTTCCCTGTTATCCCTGCTTGGTACTCCAGTTTTTGCACTAATCTCTTGTGTGGAACTGTGTCAAACGCCTTCTTGCAGTCCAAGAATATGCAATCCACCCACCCCTCTCTCTCTTGTCTTACTGCTGTCACCATGTTATAGAACTCCAGTAGGTTTGTGACACAGGATTTCTCGTCCCTGAAACCATGTTGGCTGCTGTTGATGAGATCATTCCTTTCTAGGTGTTCCACCAGTCTTCTCCTGATAATCTTCTCCATGATTTTGCATACTATACAAGTCAGTGACACTGGTCTGTAGTTTAATGCTTCATGTCTGTCTCCTATTTTAAAGATTGGGACTACATTTGCCTCAGGCAATCTCCCTGTTTCGATAGATGTATTGAATATTGTTGTTAGGGGTACACATAGCGCCTCTGCTCCCTCTCTCAATACCCATGGGGAGATGTTATCTGGCCCCTGTGTGTGTGTGTGTGTGTGTGTGTGTGTGTGTGTGTGTGTGTGTGTGTGTGTGTGTGTGTGTGTGTGTGTGTGTGTGTGTGTGTGTGTGTGTGTGTGCCTGTGTGTGTGTCTGTGTGTCTGTGTGTACTCACCTATTTGTACTCACCTATTTGTGGTTGCTCCTGGCCCTGCCTTTTCACCGGTTGCTACTGGGTCCTTTCTCTCCCCGCTCCATGAGCTTTATCAAACCTCGTCTTAAAACTGTGTGTGTGTGTGTGTGCATGTTCTTTAATGTTCTCCAAATATTTTCTAAATCGACAAGTTTACAAAAAACGAAATAACAGTCATGAGATCCAAGACACGCATTAAATACCAAGTGTTGTATTCGGTTGAATGTAAATTAAGCACCTGGCAGAACATGAACAATGATCACGAACACGTACGCATAACTCGTGGAAGCCATTAGCTGTTTCTCTTCAAATCATTCACGACATTTTTTTTTTTACGAATGAGTTCCATTTCCCCCAAAGTGCAACTGACGACCAATTCAGCGTGAGAATGAAATAATTTTAGTAACGCTAAATTAAGAGAGAAATGTATTTTCTTTATATCACTTTAATTCATTTGTTTTAATTTCTGGATTATAATACTAAGCGAGTAAAGCTACTAGTTGAATATTCCTGAAGATCGACAGAAGCGCTGGTGACACGGCAGAGGTTTTCCAACACCCTCTACTAAGTCTGTCAGTTTCTGAGGAGGAAGCAGAGTATGTCCATAATGACCTATTGACTGCTACTGACAGCTGTTCAACCGATTTTAAGTTATTTCTTCCAGCAACACATTTCTTTGGTCACTTTCTTTATTGAGCAGTGAACACTGTTCGATTGCAAGCTACACATCTGATCGTCACTGTTAGATCAAGTCAATAAACTGCACAGAGTGGCTTCCATGATGAATCCCGTGTTGCTGTGGTGGTTCACAGCGATGCTCCAGCACAGTATATGTGAATGACATGATGGAATGGTTAGACTCAGAAGTGTCCCTGTTCGCAGATGATATGAAGTTAATGAGGAGAAATAAATCAGATGAGGATCAGGCAGGACTTCAAAGAGACCTGGACAGGCTGGACACCTGGTCCAGCAACTGGCTTCTCGAGTTTAACACCGCCAACTGCAAAATCATGAAGTTCGAGGAAAGGCAAAGGAGACAGCAGGCAGAATATAGGCTAGGTGGCCAAAGACTGCAAACCTCGCTCAAGGAGATAGATCTTGGGGTGAGTATAACACCGAGCACATCTCCGGAGGCAAACATCAACCAGATAACTGCTGCAGCAATTGGGCACCTAGCAACCCTGAGAACAGCTTTCTGATTCCTTGGTAAGGAATCGTTCAAGACACTGTACACCGTGTACGTCAGGCCCATGCTGGAGTATGCAGCACCAGTTTGGAACCCACACTTGACCAAGCACGTCAAGAAATTAGAGAAAGTGCAAAGGTTTGCGACAAGGTTAGTTCCAGAGCTAAGGGGAATGTCCTACGAAGAAAGGTTAAGCGAAATCGGCCTGACGACACTGGAGGACAGGAAGGTTAGGGGAGACATGATAACGACATACATAATACTGCATGGAATAGACAAGGTGGACAGAGACAGGATGTTCCAGAGTGTGGACACAGAAACAAGGGGTCACAATTGAAAGTTGAAGACCCAGATGTTAGGAAGTATTTCTTCAGTCATAGAGTAGTCAGGAAGTGGAATAGCCTAGCAAGTGAGGTACTGGAGGCAGGAATCATACATAGCCTTAAGATGAGGTATGATAAAGCTCATGGAACAGGGAGAGAGGGGACCTAGTAGCACTCAGTGAATAGGCGGGGCCAAGAGCTGAGTCTCGACCCCTGCAACCACAATTAGATGAGCACACTCTTGGATCTGGTCTTCAGTTATGGCGTTGCTTCTCCGTAGAGTCGTCATGGTTGAATAAAACAATCATTAAGCAAGTGACTCACGAAATGCCTTTGTACCGTGTCACCTGGAGGTTTACTAAGGTACAAATGACACTGCAGAAGTGTCTCTTACGTTGAGATTGATATAAATTGTCTTCGCAACATTCATTTTTGTGATTCTAAAACTTCAGAAGTTTTTCGTGTCTTCAGAGAGTGTTTTATGCTTTATAAAACTTGTGTCACAATGTTTAGTCAATGTTTTGCATACCCAAAAAGTTGCGTTACATTTCCAGCTAAACACAGTGAAAATATTTACACACTTGAAACAACTTGGTACCTGAAAGTTCTAACTTGTTGCACAATTACAATTTTTTTTAACCTGCTGCACAGAGAATTTATATTTATCTTAATGCGTAGACAAAATCTCCAGTTTGCTACTATTTATTACTAATTGTACTTAAAGTGAGAGATGAAGCAGTTTGAAACATCATAGAAGGACAGTTTCAATTTTGATGCTAACAAGTATAATGTTTGAAACATCATAGAAGGACAGTTTCAATTTTGATGCTAACAAGTATAATGTTTGAAACATCATAGAAGGACAGTTTCAATTTTGATGCTAACAAGTATAATGTTTGAAACATCATAGAAGGACAGTTTCAATTTTGATGCTAACAAGTATAATGTTTGAAACATCATAGAAGGACAGTTTCAATTTTGATGCTAACAAGTATACAAGTATAATGTTTGAAACATCATAGAAGGACAGTTTCAGTTTCATCATAGAAGGTCAGTTTCAATTTTGATGCTAACAAGTATAATGTTAGCCCAAGAATATAATAATAAAAATAATAAAGTGTGAGCAGGGTAATATTTTGTTAAGGGATTCAGGTAAATCTATTATCCGGACTCGAGTCCTGGAGGTGGGAAGTACAATGCCTGCATTTTAAAGGACGGATTTAGAATATTGGCTGTTTGCAGTGACATCTAAACTCACGTATCTGAGCGCCTTTGCAAAGACAGTGATTATATGTAAATTATGATGAAAGTAATGAATGAGGGTGAAAGTGTGTCTTTCTGTTTTGTGTCATCCTGCCTCGGTGGGAGACGGCCGACGTGTTGAAAAATAATAATATTAATAATAATAAGAATAATACTAATATTAATAATAATAATAATAACAATAATAATAATAATGATAATCATAATTTGGGTCTCGAAGTGTTTACTTATTCACTATTTGAATTCCTGATATACCTTTAACATTAATGCTTAAGTGAATTGCATCCTTCATGTTTCTTGTGTAGTTGATGGGCATTAAACTTAATAAATATTGGTCAAGGGAAAACTATACAAGATTATGTATTCCTTAAGACTAAACAGTCTTAGCTGTCACACATGATATTTTAAGTGCAAATCTGTAAGAATCATATTAATTAAATAAAAGTTATATGAACATTATTACTTATACAAGTTTTATTAATATAATCATGATCTTTAAGCCTATATCTGGCCCTCCAGAAAATGGTTTTGAGTGAATATATCTGGAGTTATTTTCCTTTGTATGATACTGAAAGGTTAAAAACTTTCCACGAAGATGTTCTCACTACTAATAGTCATCTTACATTTGTCATTTCTGAGGATCTGAAGAAATTTTTCTAATTAAGTCTTATGTAAATTTCACAATAAAAGATTTCACTATTTCCCTATAAAATTCTATTAATCGTCACTAGAAAGTAATGATAGGAACGGTCTAACGTCATAACTTCACTGTTGATCACCAAGTCAACATGCTTCCCAAACGTTCTCAGCATATTACTATCTCCGATAACTTTCCTCAGCAAAATTCGCTGAGATGGCATCAATCGTTCTATTGTTGGCCCTTTCCTTTCCCTTTCCTCAGCACCTGTTAAATTTATATATTTTTTAGTTCTATTTACTATGACTTCTTAACATTTTGGCTCTCGTAAAACCTTCTATATGCTATCTTTTTCTCGCTTACCACTCCTTTACGTTATCAATTTCCCCGTCATTTGTTTTTCCATGAACACACATTATAATAACCCTAAAACACTGCATTTTACAGTCTACATCTGCACAACCTTCTCACTATTTGTACTCTCACCAGTGCACGGTACTTTAACAACTCCATATACTGTATAATCTTACTAATTGTATTAAGTTCATTCTCTTTTCCTAATTTCACATTCCGTTACGAATAGTGTTTATATACGTATATCTTAAAAAAAGTATTTATATATTTTTCATGTATAAATATGTTTGTATATTTGTTAATGATTGTTAGCTTGAAATATTCGAAGCTAAAATATTTCAAGTAAATAATACTTATATACAAAGGCAATACCGATACATAACATGTTTTATATGCATATTTTATGTATACAGTATTATAAGATGTATAGGAATATGCTAAGTAGACACAAACTATTCAGATCTGACTTGAGTCTACTTCATGTGAACAGAATTAGTGATATATCAAAAGAATAATTGCTTATAATTTATTACGTGTTATAAAATCACGTAATAAAGTAGAGCTCCTTGGGTGTCTCACTTATGTCAACGAAGCGGTCGTATCTGTAGCATAGGACTGGATGTAGGGGATCACCTTCATACATATTCACTTGTTTCTATACATAATTCAGTTAGAGATACACCACTGTCATTTATCCATCTCACTACAAATGTACCTGCTATTCTCTCTCCAGCACACACTGCTATTCTCTCTCCAGCACACACTGCTATTCTCTCTCCAGCACACACTGCTATTCTCTCTCCAGCACACACTGCTATTCTCTCTCCAGCACACACTGCTATTCTCTCTCCAGCACACACTGCTATTCTCTCTCCAGCACACACTGCTATTCTCTCTCCAGCACACACTGCTATTCTCTCTCCAGCACACACTGCTATTCTCTCTCCAGCACACACTGTTATTCTATGCTCTCCCCAGCACACACTGCTATTCTCTCTTCAGCACACACTGCTATTCTCTCTCCAGCACACACTGTTATTCTCTCTCCAGCACACACTGCTATTCTCTCTCCAGCACACACTGCTATTCTCTCTCCAGCACACACTGCTATTCTCTCTCCAGCACACACTGCTATTCTCTCTCCAGCACACACTGCTATTCTCTCCCCAGCACACACTGCTATTCTCTCTCCAGCACACACTGCTATTCTCTCTTCAGCACACACTGCTATTCTCTCTCCAGCACACACTGCTATTCTCTCCCCAGCACACACTGCTATTCTCTCTCCAGCACACACTGCTATTCTCTCTTCAGCACACACTGTTATTCTCTCCCCAGCACACACTGCTATTCTCTCCCCAGCACACACTGCTATTCTCTCTTCAGCACACACTGCTATTCAGCACACACTGCTATTCTCTCTCCAGCACACACTGCTATTCTCTCTCCAGCACACACTGTTATTCTCTCTCCAGCACACACTGCTATTCTCTCTTCAGCAAACACTGCTATTCTCTCTCCAGCACACACTTACATTACAAAAATAAATAACAAAAAGGCACAAAACCGTGACTGGAACGATACACAAATAACCCGCACATAAAAGAGAGAAGATTACGACGACGTTTCGGTCCGACTTGGACCATTGTCAATGGTCCAAGTCTGGTCTGGTCTAGTGGGTAAGATACTGGTCACGGACTAGACTATCTTAGACCGGGATAATTTCTAGCCAGAATCTAGACATGTTCCTCTCTCCGCTGATTTCATGTTGAAACTGGGTAGTGAAAAAATTAAGTCGATTCAAATATTTATCTTCTGTAGTTGCATTTTGTATAAGGAAAAACCGCTTCCCGAAAATATTATTTTTATAAGAACATAAGAACATAAGAAAGGAGGAACACTGCAGGAGGCCTGCTGGCCCATACTAGGCAGGTCCTTTACAATTCATCCCACTAACAAAACATTTGCCCAACCCAATTTTCAATGCCACCCAAGAAATAAGCTCTGATGTGAAAGTCCCACTCAAATCCAACCCCTCCCACTCATGTACTTATCCAACCTAGATTTGAAACTACCCAAAGTCCCAGCCTCAATAACCCAACTAGGTAGATTGTTCCACTCATCAACTACCCTATTTCCAAACCAATACTTTCCTATGTCCTTTCTAAATCTAAACTTATCTAATTTAAATCCATTACTGCGGGTTCTCTCTTGGAGAGACATCCTCAAGACCTTATTAATATCCCCTTTATTAATACCTATCTTCCACTTATACACTTCGATCAGGTCTCCCATCATTCTTCGTCTAACAAGTGAATGTAACTTAAGAGTCTTCAATCTTTCTTCATAAGGAAGATTTCTAATGCTATGTATTAATTTAGTCATCCTACGCTGAATGTTTTCTAACGAATTTATGTCCATTTTGTAATACGGAGACCAGAACTGAGCTGCATAATCTAGGTGAGGCCTTACTAATGATGTATAAAGCTGCAGTATGACCTCTGGACTTCTGTTGCTTACATTTCTTGATATAAATCCCAGTAATCTATTTGCCTTATTACGTACGCTTAGGCATTGCTGTCTTGGTTTAAGGTTGCTGCTCTCCATAACCCCCAAGTCCTTATCGCAATCTGTATGGCTAAGTTCTACATCATTTAACTTATAAGTACTAGGGTTATGGGCACTCCCAAGCTTCAGAACCTTGCATTTATCTACATTGAACTGCATCTGCCACTTTTCTGACCAAGAATAGAGTTTGTTTAAATCCTCCTGAAGTTCCATAACATCTACGTTTGAATCAATTATCCTACCTATCTTTGTGTCATCGGCGAATTTGCTCATATCACTAGTAATTCCCTCATCAAGATCATTGATATATATTATAAACAACAACGGGCCCAAGACTGATCCCTGTGGAACGCCACTCGTCACAGATCCCCACTCGGATTTAACCCCGTTTATGGACACTCTCTGCTTCCTGTCAGTGAGCCATGACTCGATCCACGAGAGCACTTTTCCCCCAATGCCATGAGCTGCCACTTTCTTTAACAGTCTATGGTGCAGAACTCTATCAAAAGCCTTACTAAAATCTAAATAAATAATATCAAATTCTTTATTGTGGTCAACAGCCTCAAAAGCTTTACTGAAGAAAGTTAATAAATTAGTTAGACAAGACCGGCCTCTTGTGAATCCATGCTGAGTATCATTAATCAAGCTATGCTTATCGAGATGGCTTCTTATAATCTCAGCTATAATTGACTCTAGTAATTTGCCTACAATTGAGGTCAGGCTTATTGGGCGGTAATTTGACTGTAACGACTTGTCCCCTGTTTTAAGAATAGGAGTTACATTAGCCATCTTCCACATATCAGACACTACACCTGTTTGAAGAGATAAATTAAAAATATTAGTTAATGGTTCACAGAGTTCCATTTTGCATTCCTTAAGAACCCTTGAAAAAACCTCATCAGGACCCGGCGACTTATTTTGCTTCAGTCTGTCTATCTGCTTCACAACCATCTCACTAGTGACTGTGATGTTACATAATTTATCTTCTTCTAGCCCACTGTAAAAATTAATTACTGGAATATTGTTAGTGTCTTCCTGTGTAAAAACTGAGAGAAAATAATTATTTAAAATCAAGCACATTTCATTCTCTTTGTCAGTAAGGTGCCCATAGTTATTTTTAAGGGGATCTATCTTATCTCTAACTTTTGTTCTATAGACCTGGAAAAAACTTTTTGGGTTAGTTTTAGAATCCCTAGCAACTTTAATTTCATAGTCCCTTTTAGCTTTTCTTATCCCCTTTTTAATGTCCCTCTTAATGTCAATATACTGATTCATAAGATGACCCTCACCTCTTTTGATACGCCTATAAATTCCTTTCTTATGTCCTAGTAGATATTTGAGCCTATTATTCATCCATTTTGGGTCATTTCTATTTGATCTAATTTCTTTATATGGGATAAACGCTCTTTGAGCAGCATGTATAGTGTTCAGAAAACTGTCATATTGATAGCTCTCTTCGTTACCCCAGTCAACAGATGATAAGTGTTCTCTAAGCCCATCGTAATCTGCTAAGCGAAAATCTGGGACTGTTACTGAGTTATCGCTACTATCGTACTTCCATTCAATGCTAAATGTAATTGATTTGTGGTCGCTAGCACCCAGTTCCTCTGAAATTTCTAAATTATTAACAAGGGATTCATTGTTTGCCATAACTAAGTCAAGCAGGTTATTTCCCCTTGTAGGTTCTGTCACAAACTGCTTCAAAAAACAATCCTGAAATACTTCTAAGAAGTCGTATGATTCTAAATTCCCAGTCAAGAAATTCCAATCAACATGACTAAAGTTAAAGTCTCCTAGAATTACTACATTATCGGGCCTTGTGGCCTTAACAATTTCCTCCCATAGTAGTTTCCCTTGGTCCCTATCTAAGTTTGGGGGACGGTATATCACTCCTAAAATCAGTTTTTCATGCCCCTCTGAAAATTCTATCCAAACAGACTCTGTATGTGTTACTTCAGACTTAATACCCGTTTTTATGCAACAGTTCAAGCGATCTCGGACATACAATGCCACCCCCTTCCCTCCTCCCAATACTTCTATCTTCTTGGAAAAATTTTAAACCCTGAATATGACATTCCGCAGGCATGTCCCGACTTTTTGAATTAAACCACGTCTCAGTTAAGGCAAATACATCAATGTTACCTACACTAGCAACTAATCTCAACTCGTCCATCTTATTCCTAGCACTACGGCAATTAGCATAATAAACATTGAAAGACTCTCCTTTCTCTTTACCCTTCCTGCTCATTTATATTTTTCTACTAAACCTATTACTGTCCTTATCAACCAAGGTCCCTGGCTTTTCAATATCTGTCTCGTTCTTATTATTACTAGTTCCCCTAGAACTCGTAATATTACTACACTGGGACTTCACTGTTTTCCTGCCAAAACCCATACCACTAACTATTCCTAGTTTAAAGTCCTAACTGCTCCCTCCACTGCAGTTGCCAGTGCTCCCACCCCACACCTAGATAAGTGAACCCCATCCCTAGCATACATGTCATTTCTGCCATAAAAGAGGTCCCAGTTGTCAATGAATGTTACCGCATTTTCCTTACAGTATTTGTCCAGCCAGCAATTGACACCAATTGCCCTGGACAACCATTCATTTCCAACTCCCCTCCTTGGCAAAATACCACATATGACAGGGTTCCCACCCTTACTTCTAATTATTTCTATTGCTGACCTATACCTGCTAATCAGGTCTTCACTCCTACGTCTGCCAACATCGTTGCCTCCAGCACTGAGACAGATAATAGGATTGCTCCCATTACCTCTCATGATGTCATCCAGACGGCTAACAATATCCTCCATCCCAGCCCCAGGAAAGCAAACTCTCTGTCTCCTACTCCTGTCCTTCAAGCAGAACGCCCTATCCATATACCTAACTTGGCTATCCCCAACAACAACAATATTCGTACCTTCCTTAATGTCTTTCGTCGTGACGTTCCCAGTAGTCGACTCACATTCGTCGGGTAGCACTGAGAATGTATTGGATGTTTCCACAACAGTTTCCACGGCAGTCTCTTTCTTCTTCATCGTTTCTACCTTTCCATTCGTCTTCTTGATCGTCAACTTCTTTCCCTGCTGTCCAGCCACTGACCAGTTTCCCTTCTTGACCTGAGGACTCAAAACAGGAGGACTACTCCGAATCTTTTTGTTTTCCTCGGTCAGTCGCCGAATTTCCATATTCGCCAACCTCAATTCTTCCTTATATTACGAAAAACTCCTGATGTGCGTTATATATATCTCATATTTTTTGCATTCATTGGCTAAAGTAATTAAGTTTTAACCTGTACGTCCTTTGGTTATTTTTGCAGCCTTTGTAAAAATCACTTTAAACATTATGAAAATTTCGTTTAATGCGACCACTGGTAAAAATGAGTCCTAGCTTTGAGTCATTAAAATCTTCGCCGAAGTAAAATACCGAACTTTAAACAATTTTTAATTTTAATATGAAGTTCAGAAACCTATTTGTAAAATATTCACACTGCAATCAACCTCAAAGTTTTTTGTAACTTGTGCGTGTATGATACTAAACAATAAACAGAGACACCGTTGCCAAGATTCGTAACTAAAACAAAAGACCAGCACTAAAAACTAACTTCCTCGCATCAGAAACTATGTGCGACTCTCTTATATATCAGAGTAGTCATATAATATCATAAGAAGAGATCTTGGTCACAGTGTAATGCCTTAAAAGCCCACTACAACCTTTCAAGAGAAGACTGAGGATCAGTGGAGCCTTTTCAATAGTCTAGCAGCGTGTCTGCACACAGCAGAATGTGTGGGGTCCTTCACTTATACTTTGCCTCTCCACTACTCATAAGGTTCATGGTACACTCGACATGACAGAAGTTCAAAAGTCAAGAACTTTGACGCTTATTTCTGTATGTCCTCGAATTTTCATTAATTTTAGGATATTATATGATATGTATGTATGCATTTATAAAAATAAACCAAAAATAAATAGTATATATATATATATATATATATATATATATATATATATATATATATATATATATATATATATATATATATATATATATATATATATATATATATATATATATATATATATATATATATATATATATATATATATATATATATATATATATATATATATATATATATATATATATATATATATATATATATATATATATATATATATATATATATATATATATATATATATATATATATATATATATATATATATATATATATATATATATATATATATATATATATATATATATATATATATATATATATATATATATATAAATAAATAAGTGTGTATGTTCCCAATTCCTCCCTGGGCACTCGACTCGACCCACAGGTCATTCGGATTGGTGTTGCTCTTCGCCTAGCCGCCCCCATCCTCACCGAACATAGGTGTATTTGCGGCAGGGCAACAGCTGATCAATTCGGACTTCCTGGCCTCGTGTGTCACACAGCAGAAGGGAAGCTTTTTTTTAATATTTTATTTAAAATACAGCATACATTATACATGGAAGCAAACATGTCGCTAAACCAATCAACATGTAACAACAAAATTAAAGTACAACATACGTATACACAATCCAAAAAGAAAAAGAAACACTTCACACAGGTGTACCAACAACATATCCAGATAATCTACTTCAGCACACTTATACGTCTTATGCCAAGTTTTATATACAAAACAATTCTTAAAGGTAAAAACCTCACCACATACCATTAAAACCTATACATCCACCCCCCACCAAAGGTACATTTATTAAGTCGTACATATGTGCTCTGGAAGTAAAAAGGTACCCCCCCTCGTCAAATACCTACAAAACAATGACATACTATAAGAGCGTAGGATACTACTTGCTCTAAGTAACAATTATGAAAACTTTGCCTAGCATACAAGGATAATATACTCTATATCTCAACACGGGTGCAATCCACCCAAGACTTCTTCATACACTATATACCCTATAGCAGTATTAAAACATGACATACACCGCTACTTGAACTCATATGCATACCTGCTCCAAGAAAGTCATCTAAAATTGTGTATTTACACAAAATCAATATACATTTTTATATTACCTTACATATACTCTTACATGTGACTTTAAACATTAAAATAGCAAAGGGAAACCAACAGCGTGTACTTAAAATATATAACACTACCCTACACATACAGTGTCACACTACATGTACTATATAATCTTAACCAGGCCGCTGAAACATTATATGTTAGGCTTTATGTGCCAAAATAAAATCTCGCATAATATAAAACTGTACCACGTTACTCATTACAGCTATTTACACTTCGAACCTTCTGATATACAGAAATTGTGTCTTACAGAATGCATCCTACAAGAAGGGAAACCCCGGACTTTGTATCACAGCATATTCGATACAGACATATGGCATACCTTAGTAACACCACGTAGTATGTGCTTTCTATAACATCTTTGAAGACACTCTCACAATAACGAACAGTCATTCTCACACACAATGATGTAGTGCTCCAATACATTACATACATGTACTATCCAAAATCTTCACAACATAAAGGGAACACATGTGTAAAAACACCACCCACACCACACTCACTACTCAGGAAAAGCATAAATGTATCAGTGCAAATCCAGTCACACACTTTAAAAGCCATCCACACATCTCCGCTCAAGAAACTAGCCCGTCGCTACCCATTTACACTTAAATCCCGTAAATCCTTTAACTTAAAACTCCGGTATCCCTCAGTAAACACTGTCTCCCACCTTCCCCCATAAAGATCCCTATTGCGACACTTAGTTCTATAAATGGTGGCCGCTAACACCTTTATTCTTTCATCCACACCCACTTCCCTCATAGCCCAAGACATATAAATAAAATCAGTAACCATATACGCAACCACATTCACCGCCATCTGACTCATCCCACCTATATCTAAACTTAACACCCTTAACACCTGTAACCCTTCCCCACCCACTAACCTAACTACCCTACCTAACCATACCCTCACAGCTTCTAAACAATTACAAAAATACACCGCATGAAAAATAGTCTCAGAACATCCATAAGCTTTGCACTCCCCACCCTCCCTTAGTCTCCTATTACATAACACAACACCAGACGGCAGGATTCCATGTAGAAACCTAAACATTACCTCCCTTACACCTGATTTAATACGCAATTGCCATAAACATTTCCAGATATTCCCCCACGCATACATGGGGTATGCCCCCTCAACTGCCGCCACCACAGACCCACCCCCCACCCTCTCTAGAATCCTCAATTTAAGGCGCTTCGGATCCCTCACCGTCATTAAAACCCTCAACATGGCCTCACCAATCATTAAATCCTTACCCCCCCCACCATCGTTGCATATCCATACGCAGTTTTTCTAGCCCCCCTCTCCTCGCCCCCACCTCCCTCAAATACCCGCGTTTTAGATACACACTCATCATACGCTTTTCTAAAGGTATAAGCCCCAGCCCCCCGTGGCTAACGGGAAGCATCACCACCCCTCTACTTAGCCAGTCACAACCCGATCCCCATATAAATCGGAAAAACCCATGTTGCAACCGTTGCACCTCTCGCCGCCTCAGTGGGTATATTGCCACCACGTGCCATATCTTACTATACAACAGGACGTTCGTCACAATGACCCTCTGATGCAACGTTAGCTGCGCTGTCCTCAAACCACCCAATCTTTTCAATACCCCATCCACGGTGCGCATCGAATTTACCTCTTGTGCGACCCTATCATTCTTAGCTTACACTATCCCACAAATCAATAGCTGATCCACCACACTCCACCCGCGCACTACAGTCCCACCTCTATTTACGTTATTGCCTAGGTCCATATACTTAGACTTTGCCACATTAATTTCCATCCCAGTAGCCTCGCCAAACACATCTACCACCTTTCCTACCTTGTGTAAATCCTTTTCATCCCTCACCAATACAGTTGTGTCATCCACATAACCCACAATACCCGGCCGACCCTCTCGTTCGTTACTAACCCCTCCACTTGCGATACTCCACCTAACTGCCCTATAAAAGGGATCCTGGAGACACGCAAACAATATTTGCGATAGAGGGCAACCCTGTCGCAAAACCCTTCCCATCTGAATGTTAACACCTAGCCTTCCATTAACCTGTACTCTCATAGATGCTCCCTGATACAATGTTTTCGCCCAAGATATAATTTCCTTCCCGAATGCCTGCCAACGCATGAACCTCCATAACGCATCCCTCTCCACACTATCGTAAGCAGTTCGCCAATCCAATGCCAACACACCCCCACCCCCCAAATCCCCCCTCTGTTCTATAAAACTTCTAAGAACTCCATGCCCTTCATACATTGTCCTACCCGGTACCCCATATTGTCCTCTGTCAATTACGTTACCTATCACCTTTTTTATTCTATTCCCTAATATCCGTGCAAATAACTTATAATCGCCACACATAAGCAATATTGCTCGGTAATCCTCTACCATAGTCTGTCCACCTTTCGGAACTAATACCACGACAGCAGTCCTTTGCTGCTCACCCATTTCTCTATCATCCTTCATTACATTGAATAACCTAACTAAAAATCATCTCAATACTTCCCAATTCCTAACGTAAAAATCATTAGGCAACCCATCTACACCTGGCGCCTTACCTAAACTTGCACCAGACAAAGCGTGCAAAATCTCACTTTCCATGATCGGACCTTCTAATGTTACCCTATCTATACCATCAATCTCACATTGCACGAAACCTCCCATTTCCTTTAAAGCCTCATCTCGAATACCTCCGTTTTGTGCATATGACCTAAACCATGCATCTAGATAACCACTCATACCCTCTGTCGTCACTAATACCTGCCCCTCTCTATACCCTTCCATCCCCACTTGAACAGTTAATCCCATCATCTCCGTCGCCACTCTTCTCTTAGGCTGTCTCCTCAACACACATGCCGAAGGCCTGTCACCCCATAACACCTCTTCCAGCCCACCCAAAACTCGCGCGCCATCAAATCTTTCATTTTGCAAATCCCTGATACGCTCCTTTAATCCCTCAATATCGTCCACCGGATAACTAGCATTCCCACGCTCATAGCAAGCTCTCAACTGCCCCTCAAGATAAGATTGGTACCCATACTTCAATCTGTTATATTCCCTCCCACTACGAATATAAAATTCTTTAATACAAGATTTCGCCACAGAGTCCCACCAACTAACCAGTGCACTATTCCCAGGCGCCTCCACCACCAACTCCTCCCACAATTGAACAAATGACTGTCAAGACTCTTCTTCCTGCAACAACTTTACATTCAACTTCGAAAACCCCTTCACCTTCTTGGCAACCCCTCCCCACCTATATCCACCAAAACACCCCTGTGATCAGAAAATACTACGTCCATTACCCTCACACTATGTATTACGACTGTCCTGGGCACGTATAATCGATCGAGCCTAGCCGCATACCCACGCTTAATAAATGTGTGCTCCACCACCTCACCTCCCTCAACATCTGTCAATCCTACCCTGGATAACAATTCTCCCAATATCCTCAAACAATGCCCTGCCCCCCTCGGTTCAACATCCTTACTCCTTATCACACAGTTCCAGTCACCTCCTATCACAGCAACCCCCGGCAATCCACGCAAATAATATACCAGAACGTCCCTCACGAATTTATTCTTTATCCTCACATCTCCCTCTGCTGGGCCATACACACACCAACGTCATCTGTACCTGACCCCATAACCCATCCACACGAATCACCCTCCCCTCTCCCCCCTCACTATGCCTGACAACCAACGGGCTAGTTTCTTTCACCAAAATGGCCACACCTCCTTTCAATCTGACTGCATGCTCAACATACACATTATACCCATCCACCTTCAACTCATAACCCGGTCTATAATTGTGTTCCTGCAAGAGCTCAAAGTCAACATCACGATGCACCAAATATTCCCGAAACCACTCACACTTTCTCTGAGACCTCAAGCCATTGATGTTCAATGTCAGGCACTTAAAACCGACAAAGGGGGTTTCCCTCTTGACACTACGGACTTATCACCTGATCGTTTCATTGCATCCTTTTCCCTCCCCCCCCTTTCTGGCCACCTTTACCCAACCCCTGCCCCTGGGCGCCACTTGAACCTCTCTGCATGGCTTCCACCCATGTTTTCTTCCCAGGTCGTTGTGCGGGCGTAAGCACGTCGTCGGAATCAGAAAGCACTGCTGCGCGCTTTCGCGTCGTACCCTCGACCTGCATCAAGTCATCCAGCTCAGTGCCATGATGAACCTCCACCTCCACAGTTCTCACCAACTGGGCATCCTTACGACACACTTCAGGCCGGGCTGGCATCATCACGCCCTCCTCAACTACAGACCCATGATCCAGGTCTGTACCAACATCCTGACAAGGACTCTCATTACCCAAAATGTTCTCAAACGTCGTCACCATCGTCGTTTCCGCGTCGCTACCATTCGCTTCCGCGATGACCTCATCCATCACTTGTACAACGTCCAGGGAAGTGATGTCGTCCCCCTGCGTAGCCCCTGCCATCTCCTTTTCTTCGGCCCTCTCAACCTCCTCACTCCATGTCAAACTCTGCTGAGGCAGAGTCGAAAACAGTTGATCTTGATCCTCTCTCCTTTCCTCCACATCTCGTCGTTGCTGCTGGTCCCTATCACAATGTCTTCTTTCACATTGCGCTGCTAGGTGATCATACGACCCGCACAAACGGCAAGTGCTTCGCTGCCCAGCGTATGTTACAAAAACCTGAGTCCTGAAATCTTCTATCACCACGTACGATGGAATTGGATGTCTGAGCGTCATCTTGACAGAGAATGCACCCTCAGGTATCCCCATATACGGGCCAGCTGACCACCTTCCTGCAGTGATCGTATGTATTGTGTCGTATTTACACATAATGAACCGGATGTCAGATGCATCCGCCTCGAACGGCACATTCCTGATCTTAACCCATGTGTAATAGCTGGACACATCATGCAGCCTCACCGTCACAGCATGATTAACTGGTATGGCCACCTCTTGAAACTTATTCACCACTGCGTCATACACAGTCGCCGAACTAAATTTTACAAAAATCCTCTTCGTACCGTTCAGTGCAAGTCCACAAATCTCCTCATTGCCTATTCCGTAGGTATCTCTGATGATTGCAGGCAAAAGCAACTCCATTGATGGCCCCGTTACAGCTCCACTGGTTAATTCAATGCAGACAGTATTTACCCTGCGCCGACGAGCCTGCGCCATGTTGGTGAAAATAATACTGCCACCAGACAACTCCAGGGGGCAGCAGCAGCACACGTCCTCTCCACTTAAGGGTTGAGAGACGAATGACTATACCAACCCCGTAAACCCTGATGTAGCTACGTGCACAGATTATGTCCTCCTGTTATATTCCTATATGAATATAACAGAAGATATGCTTTCTCTTTATTGTTAATCTGTTTTGAGAACTGAGGGTCGAATATGCCAATAACAAACACCAAATTAGTTGCTGGTCATCTACCATGGAAAAACTATTTAGTTATCTTGGATCTTCTGTAGTTGCTAATGGATATTGGGTTAGAGGTAGTGAAGATTCATGATGTACATGATCAGAATAAATTTTTAGAACCATTAATCTGAACTAATATTAAACAGAATACCGCCACACAATGCCTCATTAAGTCCAAACCATTCAAGCTGACTAATAATGCTATCTATGGAAAATCCCTATATAATATTACAAAGTACGGTGGTACATATAGATATGTAAATAATGAGAACCCATTCTCATTATTTATATATTTGAAACATATTACACGTCTGGGTCAAGACAGAGTAATTTGCTCAATTAACATGCCAAAATTAATAGTTAATAAGCCTCTTTACCTCATTTTTCAAATTCATGAGATCGCCAATAAGAAATTGTATTATTTCTGGTACAAAGTGTTGAAACCTCACTATAGCGATGATGTTTGTCTGTTGTATACAGACACAGATTCTTTTATATTGCGCCTAAAATGTCACGATTTGCACATCAGTTGAAGAGGGAGCCGAAGGTATTTTGTATGCAATACTCTAATTATTCCACTGATCATCCATTGTATGATAATAGGCGACCTGGGATTATTAAATTCATAAATGGGACATTATAATAAAATCCAAAATGTATTGTGTGAAGGTGGCTGATAGGACAGTAGAGCATTTCATTTCATTTCATGTATTTGTTAACACATGCTCGCTCTAGGAATGTTTTGTCTAAACCACTCAAGATACTGTAGTGAGGTGAGACAAAGCAGGATGAAACTGGGTTATAGTGCTACCATCCACTAGTCCAAGTAGAAATGTGTACTGTAACATTTAAAAACAGAGGGCTGTCAGCCTTCGACGATAAATGCTATATCACACTTACCAATCAATCATTGGGATTTGACCATAATGAGATCATTACACGTAGTGAGAAGTATACCCATAGTGAGATCATTACCCATAGTGAGAAGTATACCCATAGTGAGATCATTACCCATAGTAAGAAGTATGCCCATAGTGACATCATTACCCATAGTGAGAAGTATACCCGCTAAGCTGTCCTAATATACAAGTACAGTTAGAAATAGAAATACAAATAGCTAGAGCTTCACATTAAGGAGATTATTAATAGAGTATTCAAGAGGGTACTAGTAGAATTACAGTAAATCAACCATCCAAATCGTTATGAAGCTCTGTGTAGTCTGCAGTCAATCAAACAAACGGGCTTCCACATGGATAAATTGTCATTTTTTTGGAAATTGGTGTCACTCCCCTTGTGCAGATATCCAAGAACTAGCTACAAGAAGTATTAAAACAGGGAAGTGTTTTTGAGTATGCCCAAATGAGATAAATCTGTGGTTTAAAATCACATTGGTATTAAAAGAGGATAACATCAAAGCTGCTTTCATAGACAACCTGGAAGTTTTCTACAACAGATAGTAACATAAAAAGTCTGGGCTGAATGGTACTGCCCTTGATACTGGCCATGTAATAAGAAAACTGTAAGGCTGTAGGTGATGTCCTGGTAGTCATTAAATGTGGGGCTGATAGTGCTGTCCTGGGAGACAGTAATGGTGAAGCTGGAGGTGCTGTCCTGGGAGACAGCAATGGTGAAGCTGGAGATTTTGTTCAGGTAGTCAGGAAATATACGCAGGAGAGAATGCATATAAATGACCTCATGAGAGACAGGAGCTGTAGTGGGGAAACAAGTGTAGTCAAAGAGAAGATAAAACCAATATTGCAAACTAGTAATGCCACAGGAAATAGCAAACAAGAGGACTCCACTAGCAATAATGAGGATATATTACCAAAAACAACTGGTGAGAGCTCCATTGTTGGTGCTAGTGAGGATAGGAATAAGACAGGTAAACATGCACCAACAGGAATACAGTCACAGAAACCCAAGGCAAACAGAAACCAAGCCTGTGCACATACTATGCACTTGGTATCTGCAGGCATGGGAAATCTGGAAAAACAGAAGGGACGTGCAACTATGACCACCCTAGAAAATGCCGAGCCCATATGGCAACAGGAAAATGCAAACTCCCTTCCTGTAAGCTTTTTCACCCTGAAATGTGTCCCTCTTCAGTAAAGGAAAGACTGTGCTATAACTTGAATTGCCAGGCACACCATCTAAAGGGGACTAAAAGATACAAGACATCCAGGCCATGGGAAAACCTGGGTAGCCACAGCCACTCAAGAGGGAGAGGTTTTTTAGCGCCAAGAAGGAAAAAAAAAACTGGCTGGAAATGGCGGAAATCGTACACCAAATCCAGTCATTCCTGGAGTGGAACCAGAGTCGATGGCCTCCACTCCAAACCAACAGATTCAGATACTAATACCGGAAAAAAATCCACGCCCAGTACTATCAATACCACCAGTCGGATGACATTCTTCTTTGCAAATATACAGGGTCTAAAGAAAGCAACAAACAACAAAATACCTTTCATCCGTGGACTGCTTGCAGAGGCAAATGCAAAGTTCGCGGCATTTATAGAGACCCACATAAAGGATCACTTGGACAACGAAACATGGATCCCAGGTTATAACCTATACAGATGCGACAGAGTGAACAGGCGAAAGGAGGGGGGGGGGTTGGCCTGTACATCGCAGAGTCACTTGTTTGCACAGATCTGCTTAAAGCCTCAAATGATGTAGTGGAAGTTTTAGCAGAAAAGATTGAACATTACAATGGTATAAAATACCGACAGGTTGTTAGGTAAGACACATATGCAACAGTTAGGTATCTTTATTTCGAAACGTTTCGCCTACACAGTAGGCTTCTTCAGTCGAGTACAGAAAAGTTGATAGAAGCAGAGGATACTTGAAGACGATGTAATCAGTCCATTGTTCCAATGCTCTTCTCCAGACTGAGGGACTGACCACCTCAAAACTTTAAGGGTGATGGACTGATTACATCGTCTTCAAGTATCTTCTGCTTCTATCAACTTTTCTGTACTCGACTGAAGAAGCCTACTGTGTAGGCGAAACGTTTCGAAATAAAGATACCTAACTGTTGCATATGTGTCTTACCTAACAGCAGAAAAGATCGAGAACCAAAACTTAGTCATTGTGGTAGTCTACAAGCCTCCAGATGCAACGTCCCAGCAATTCCAGGAACAGCTGTTAAAAATTGAACACTGTCTGGAAAATCTGCGAGCTCCTGCCCCCAACATCTTGCCCCTGGGGGATTTCAACTTAAGGCACCTAAAAAGAGAAATATAGCAAATAATATTGTTGCAGTAATAACACCAGGAGGCAGCTCTGACGAGAACTCACACACACACGAGCTTTTAAATCTCTGCACAAAATTCAATTTAAACCAGCAAATAATAGAGCCTACTAGACTGGAGAATAGGCTAGACCTCATCTTCACTAACAATGATGATCTGATACGAAATGTCACTATATCAAAAACAATATACTCAGACCACAACATAATTGAGGTTCAGACATGTATGTGCGGAGCCCCAGACCGACATAATGAGACTAGTCACGAGGGAGCATTCATCAAATTCAACTTCAATAACAAAAACATAAAGTGGGACCAAGTAAACCAAGTCCTAACCGATATAAGCTGGGAAGATAGACTAAGCAACACAGAACCCAACTTATGCCTAGAACAGATTAACTCGGTGGCACTCGATGTATGCACAAGGCTTATTCCTCTAAGAAAAAGGAGGAGTAGATGTAAAATAGAAAGAGACAGGCGCTCCATTTACAGGCTACGGAAAAGAATAACAGAGCGGCTAAAAGAGGCCAATATATCTGAAATGCGTAGGGAGTCACTGGTCAGAGAAATAGCAAGCATCGAACTGAAGCTAAAGGAATCTTATAGGAGTCAGGAATTGCGGGAAGAACTAAAAGCCATAAATGAAATCGAAAGAAATCCAAAATATTTCTTTTCCTATGCCAAATCAAAGTCGAGAACAGTGTCCAGTATTGGGCCCCTACTTAAACAAGATGGGTCCTACACAGATGACAGCAAGGAAATGAGTGAGCTACTCAAGTCCCAATATGACTCAGTTTTTAGCAAGCAGCTAACAAAACTGAGAGTCGAAGATCAAAATGAATTTTTTATGAGAGAGCCACAGAATTTGGTTAACACAAGCCTGTCTGATGTTATCCTGACGCCAAATGACTTCGAACAGGCGATAAATGACATGCCCATGCACTCTGCCCCAGGGCCAGACTCATGGAACTCCGTGTTCATCAAGAACTGCAAGAAGCCCCTATCACGAGCTTTTACCATCCTATGGAGAGGGAGCATGGACACGGGGGTCGTCCCACAGTTGCTAAAAACAACAGACATAGCCCCACTAAACAAAAGGGGCAGTAAAGCAATAGCAAATAACTACAGACCGATAGCACTAACATCCCATATCACCAAAATCTTTGAAAGTGTCCTTAGAAGCAAGATCGCCACCCATCTAGAAACCCATCAATTACACAAGCCAGGGCAACACCGGATTAGAACAGGTCGCTCCTGACTGTCTCAACTATTGGATCACTACGACAAGGTCCTAGATGCACTAGAAGACAAAAAGAATGCAGACGTAATATATACAGACAATTGTGACCATGGCGTAATAGCGCACAAAATGCGTGCTAAAGGAATAACAGGAAAAGTCGGTCGATGGATCTATAATTTCCTCACAAACAGAACACAAAGAGTAGTAGTCAACAGATTAAAGTCCGAGGCAACTATGGTGAAAAGCTCTGTTCCACAAGGCACAGTACTCGCTCCCATCTTGTTCCTCATCCTCATATCTGACATAGACAAGGATGTCAGCCACAGCACCGTGTCTTCCTTTGCAGATGACACCCGAATCTGCATGACAGTGTCTTCCATTGCAAGCACTGCAAGGCTCCAGGCGGACATCAACCAAATCTTTCAGTGGGCTGCAGAAAACAATGAAGTTCAACGATGAGAAATTTCAATTACTCAGCTATGGTAAACACGAGGAAATTAAATCTTCATCAGAGTACAAAACAAATTCTGGCCACAAAATAGAGCGAAACACCAACGTCAAAGACCTGGTAGTGATCATGTCAGAGGATCTCACCTTCAAGGACCATAACATTGTATCAATCGCATCTGCTAGAAAAATGACAGGATGGATAATGAGAACCATCAAAACTAGGGATGCCAAGCCCATGATGACACTCTTCAGGACACTTGTTCTATCTAGGCTGGAATATTGCTGCACACTAACAGCACCTTTCAAGGCAGGTGAAATTGCTGACCTAGGAAATGTACAGAGAACCTTCTTGGCGCGCATAACAGAGATAAAACACCTCAATTACTGGGAACGCTTGAGGTTCCTAAACCTGTATTCCCTGGAACGCAGGCGGGAGAGATACATGATTATATACACCTGGAAAATCCTAGAGGGACTAGTACCGAACTTGCACACGAAAATCACTCACTACGAAAGCAAAAGACTTGGCAGACGATGCAACATCCCCCCAATGAAAACCAGTGGTGTCACAAGCACGTTAAGAGACCATACAATAAGTGTCAGGGGCCCGAGACTTTTCAACTGCCTCCCAGCATACATAAGGGGGATTACCAATAGACCCCTGGCAGTCTTCAAGCTGGCACTGGACAAGCACCTAAAGTCGGTACCTGACCTCCCAGGCTGTGGCTCGTACGTTGGTTTGTGTGCAGCCAGCAGTAACAGCCTGGTTGATCAGGCTCTGATCTACCAGGGCCCTGGTCACAGACCGGGCCGCGGGGTCAACGCCCCAGTGGCTCGGAACTCTCTTCAGGTAAACTCTAGGTAATAGTGAGATCATTACCCATAGCAAGAAGTATACCCATCGTGAGATCATTACCCATAGCGAGAAGTATACCTATAGTGTTATGGGACTATGAGACCCAAAACATATTGATGTACACAAATAACAGTTACTCTGGAATACCTAATTATATTGAATTGATGGAGACTCAGCACTAAATTGCCCTAAGGGCAGATCACTCAAAGGGACTGAGAAGCAGCTGGGTCAAGATTATTTTCTCAATATAATAGGTTATACTATAGACACACAAACACACATTTAAATAAGTAGTTGATAAAGTTGTATTTCTTTTATAAAAGTAAAATAAGTGTGGAAGAGTTGTAGTAACTAGAGAATTGTGTTTGGCAACAGTCTTTTGTTGTTTTGGTGGGTGTGGGAGGAGCTTAGCTAGGCTGCTCCCTCTCTCTCTCTCTCTCTCTCTCTCTCTCTCTCTCTCTCTCTCTCTCTCTCTCTGTCTCTCTCTCTCTGTCTCTCTCTCTCTGTCTCTCTCTCTCTATCTCTCTCTCTCTCTCTCTCTCTCTCTATCCTTGTTGGCTTCAAGTTGGTAGGGCCTCTGAGTCCTTCTATTTATTTTTTGGGCATTTTGTGTGCCCTAGGGGTGAGTTTTATACCTTAAGTGGTAGCCATCATATCGAGGTTGACTAAATTGTGTCAAAATACTGGTTAGTCCAGAGATAAGTCAAGAAGAAAGAAGGGCAAATTGTAGAGATGCAGCAAGTGGGCTGTTCCTAGGAGAGCAGTTAGGGAGTGTGTAGACTTATGTTTTGTAGACTGTATATTTTTTACTTTTCTGTTTAGAATATAGTTCTATATTTTATAGAAGTAGTTTAAATAACCTGTGAAGACGGGTGGTGAAAGGTTTTCAGAGACACTGAGGATGATCAATCATGAATGTTAGTATTACCCTAGACTGATAAAACCTTGATGTAAAAAGCTACCCCACACTTGAACATGTAGTGAGAACCTTACTATCAAAGTAATAAGGGACAACAACATAACAATTACCCATAGTGAGAAGTATACCCGTAGTGAGATCATTACCCATAGCGAGAAGTATACCCATAGTGAGATCATTACCCATAGTGAGAAGTATACCCATAGCGAGAAGTATACCCGTAGTGAGATCATTACCCATAGTGAGAAATATACCCAGAGTGAGAAGTATACCCATAGCGAGAAGTATACCCGTAGTGAGATCATTACCCATAGTGAGAAATATACCCATAGTGAGAAATATACCCATAGTGAGATCATTTCCCGTAGCAAGAAGTATACCCATAGTAAGATCATTACCCATAGCAAGAAGTATACCCATAGTTAGATCATTACCCATAGTGAGAAATATACCCATAGTGAGATCATTACCCATAGTGAGTAGTATACCCATAGTGAGAAGTATACCCATAGTTAGATCATTACCCATAGTGAGAAATATACCCATAGTGAGATCATTACCCATAGTGAGAAATATACCCATAGTGAGATCATTACCCATAGTGAGAAGTATACCCATAGTGAGAAGTATACCCATAGTGAGAAATATACCCAAAGTTAGATCATTACCCATAGTGAGAAATATACCCATAGTGAGATCATTACCCATAGTGAGAAGTATACCCATAGTGAGAAGTATACCCATAGTTAGATCATTACCCATAGTGAGAAGTATACTCATAGTGAGAAGTATACACATAGTGAGAAGTATACCCATAGATCATTACCCATAGTGAGAAATATACCCATAGTGAGATCATTACCCATAGTGAGAAGTATACCCATAGTGAGAAGTATACCCATAGTTAGATCATTACCCATAGTGAGAAGTATACTCATAGTGAGAAGTATACACATAGTGAGAAGTATACCCATAGATCATTACCCATAGTGAGAAATATACCCATAGTGAGATCATTGCCCATAGTGAGAAGTATACCCATAGTGAGAAGTATACCCATAGTGAGAAGTATACCCATAGTTAGATCATTACCCATAGTGAGAAATATACCCATAGTGAGATCATTACCCATAGCAAGAAGTATACCCATAGTGAGACCGTTACCCATAGCAAGAAGTATACCCATAGTGAGATCATTACCTGTAGCGAGAAGTATACCCATAGTGAGATCATTACCCGTAGCAAGAAGTATACCCAGAGTGAGATCATTACCCATAGCGAGAAGTATACCCAGAGTGAGATCATTACCTGTAGCAAGAAGTATACCCAGAGTGAGATCATTGCCCATAGCAAGAAGTATACTTATAATGACATCATTACCTGTAGCAAGAAGTATACCCATAGTGAGACCGTTACCCATAGCAAGAAGTATACCCATAGTGAGATCATTACCTGTAGCAAGAAGTATACCCAGAGTGAGATCATTACCCATAGCAAGAAGTATACACAGAGTGAGATCATTACCTGTAGCGAGAAGTATACCCATAGTGAGATCATTATCCATAGCGAGAAGTATACCCATAGCGAGATCATTACCCACAGCGAGTAAGTAAGTTTATTCAGGTATACACAAATACAGTTACATGGAATTATCATACATAGCAGCATATGTGTAGAGAACCTGGGCTAACCCAAAAAAGTCAGAGTGATTTATTCCCATTGGGGTCCTTTATACCCATAACGAGATCATTACCCATATTGATACCCATAGCGAGATCATTACCCATAGTGATACCCATAGCGAGATCATTACCCATAGTGATACCCATAGCGAGATCATTACCCATAGTGATACCCATAACGAGATCATTACCCATAGTGATACCCATAGCGAGATCATTACCCATAGTGATACCCATAGCGAGATCATTACCCATAGTGATACCCATAGAGAGATCATTACCCATAGTGATACCCATAGCGAGATCATTACCCATAGTGATACCCATAGCGAGATCATTACCCATAGTGATACCCATAGCGAGATCATTACCCATAGTGATACCTATAGCGAGATCATTACCCATAGTGATACCCATAGCGAGATCATTACCCATAGTGATACCCATAGCGAGATCATTACCCATAGTGATACCCATAGCGAGATCATTACCCATAGTGATACCCATAGCGAGATCATTACCCCCATAGTGTGATACCCATAGCGAGATCATTACCCATAGTGATACCCATAGCGAGATCATTACCCATAGTGATACCCATAGCGAGATCATTACCCATAGTGATACCCATAGCGAGATCATTACCCATAGTGATACCCATAGCATTACCCATAGTGATACCCATAGCGAGATCATTACCCATAGTGATACCCATATTACCCATAGATACCCATAGCGAGATCATTACCCATAGTGATACCCATAGAGAGATCATTACCCATAGTGATACCCCCATAACGAGATCATTACCCATAGTGATACCCATAGCGAGATCATAGTGATACCCATAGCGAGATCATTACCCATAGTGATACCCAGATCATTACCCATAGTGATACCCATAGCGAGATCATTACCCATAGTGATACCCATAGCGAGATCATTACACATATTCATACCCATAGCGAGATCATTACCCATAGTGATACCCCCATAGCGAGATATACCTATAGCGAGATCATTACCCATAGTGATACCCATAACGAGATCATTACCCATAGTGATACCCATAGCGAGATCATTACCCATAGTGATACCCATAGATACCCATAGCGAGATCATTACCCATAGTGATACCCATATCGAGATCATTACCCATAGTGATACCCCCATAGCGAGATCATTACCCATAGTGATACCCATACCGAGATCATTACCCATATTGATACCCATAGCGAGATCATTACCCATAGTGATACCCCGAGATCATTACCCATAGATCATTACCCATAGTGATACCCATAGCGAGATCATTACCCATAGTGATACCCATAGCATTACCCATAGTGATACCCATAACGAGATCATTACCCATAGTGATACCCATAGCGAGATCATTACCCATAGTGATACCCATAGCGAGATCATTACCCATAGTGATACCCATAGCGAGATCATTACCCATAGTGATACCCATAGCGAGATCATTACCCATAGTGATACCCATAGCGAGATCATTACCCATAGTGATACCCATAGCGAGATCATTACCCATAGTGATACCCATAGCGAGATCATTACCCATAGTGATACCCATAGCGAGATCATTACCCATAGTGATACCCATAGCGAGATCATTACCCATAGTGATACCCATAGCGAGATCATTACCCATAGTGATACCCATAGCGAGATCATTACCCATAGTGATACCCATAGCGAGATCATTACCCATAGTGATACCCATAGCGAGATCATTACCCATAGTGATACCCATAGCGAGATCATTACCCATAGTGATACCCATAGCGAGATCATTACCCATAGTGATACCCATAGCGAGATCATTACCCATAGTGATACCCATAGCGAGATCATTACCCATAGTGATACCCATAGCGAGATCATTACCCATAGTGATACCCATAGTGAGATCATTACCCATAGTGATACCCATAGCGAGATCATTACCCATAGTGATACCCATAGCGATACCCATAACGATCATTACCCATAGTGATACCCATAGCGAGATCATTACCCATAGTCATACCCCTAGAGAGATCATTACCCATAGTGATACCCATAGCGAGATCATTACCCATAGTGATACCCATAGCGAGATCATTACCCATAGTGATACCCATAGCGAGATCATTACCCATAGTGATACACATATCGAGATCATACCCCAGAGTGATACCCGAGATCATTACCCATAGTGATACCCATAGCGAGATCATTACCCATAGTGATACCCATAGCGAGATCATTACCCATAGTGATACCCATAGCGAGATCGAGATCATTACCCATAGTGATACCCATAGCGAGATCATTACCCATAGTGATACCCATAGCGAGATCATTACCCATAGTGATACCCGATAGCGAGATCATTACCCATAGTGATACCCATAGCGAGATCATTACCCATAGTGATACCCATAGCGAGATCATTACCCATAGTGATACCCATAGCGAGATCCCATAGCGAGATGTGATACCCATAGCGAGATCATTACCCATAGTGATACCAATAGCGAGATCATTACCCATAGTGATACCCATAGCGAGATCATTACCCATAGTGATACCCATAGCGAGATCATTACCCATAGTGATACCTATAACGAGATCATTACCCATAGTGATACCCATAGCGAGATCATTACCCATAGTGATATGCATAGCGAGATCATTACCCATAGTGATACCCATAGCGAGATCATTACCCATAGTGATACCCATAGCGAGATCATTACCCATAGTGATACTAATAGCGAGATCATTACCCACAGTGATACCCATAGCGAGATCATTACCCATAGTGATACCCATAGCGAGATCATTACCCATAGTGATACCCATAGCGAGATCATTACCCATAGTGATACCCATAGCGAGATCATTACCCATAGTGAGGGACCGAAATTTGAAAAAAAAAATAGATCTGAGGAACAACCTATTGTGAGTGTACTCTTAGTAAGATACCCACAAAAGTATACCCATAGGAAGTTTCTTCCTACTACCGAGCTTGTGTATGGTTTGTGTATGGTTGGGGTATGGTTTGTGTACAACAAGGCAGGCAGCAAGCAGCAGCCACACACTGTATCCTTCTACAGGACATTTCTTCCTTTGAGACTATTTGTTTCTAGAATGAATCGTGTCTGAAACATGTTCGTACAGCTTATCTACATCAACAAAATAAAGCCAGTTATCCTGGAGTTTGCCTGGAGAGAGTTCCGGGGTCAATGCCCCCGCGGCCCGGTCTGTGACCAGGCCTCCTGGTGGATCAGAGCCTGATCAACCAGGCTGTTACTGCTGGCTGCATGTAAACCAACGTACGAGCCACAGCCCGGCTGGTCAGGAACCGATTTTAGGTGCTTGTCCAGTGCAAGCTTGAAGACTGCCAGGGGTCTGTTGGTAATCCCCCTTATGTATGCTGGGAGTCAGTTGAACAGTCTCGGGCCCCTGACACTTATTGTATTGTCTCTTAATGTGCTAGTGACACCCCTGCTTTTCATTGGGGGATGTTGCATCGTTTGCCAAGTCTTTTGCTTTCGTAGTGAGTGAGTTTCGTGTGCAAGTTCGGCACTAGTCCCTCCAGGATTTTCCAGGTGTATATAATCATGTATCTCTCTCGCCTGCGTTCCAGGGAATACAGGTTCAGGAACCTCAAGCGCTCCCAGTAATTGAGGTGTTTTATCTCCGTTATGCGCGCCATGAAGGTTCTCTGTACATTTTCTAGGTCAGCAATTTCACCTGCCTTGAAAGGTGCTGTTAGTGTGCAGCAATATTCCAGCCTAGATAGAACAAGTGACCTGAAGGGTGTCATCATGGGCTTGGCATCCCTAGTTTTGAAGGTTCTCATTATCCATCCTGTCATTTTTCTAGCAGATGCGATTGATACAGTGTTATGGTCCTTGAAGGTGAGATCCTCCGGCATAATCACTCCCAGGACTTTGACGTTGGTGTTTCGCTGTATTTTGTGACTAGAATCTTTGTGCTCTGATGAAGATTTAATTTCCTCGTGTTTACCATATCTGAGTAATTGAAATTTCTCATCGTTGAACTTCATATTTTTTTCTGCAGCCCACTGAAAGATTTGGTTGATGTCCGCCTGGAGCCTTGCAGTGTCTGCAATGGAAGACACTGTCATGCAGATTCGGGTGTCATCTGCAAAGGAAGACACGGTGCTGTGGCTGACATCCTTGTCTATGTCAGATATGAGGATGAGGAACAAGATGGGAGCGAGTACTGTGCCTTGTGGAACAGAGCTGACTCAAAGATGGCTCCAAGTTCATCCTGTTCCTTATTTGTATATCTCATAATAAAAAGGCAGAAATATGAAGAGTGAGCTTAACAGTTAAGGCATGTGGGAAGGGAGGTTAGTCAGGCTGCAGGATGAATTATTATAATCAGCTACACCGCAGACTGGGCATACTGCCAGTGATCTGCGATGTTTGCAAATGTTGTCCTGCTATAATAACCAAGGTTGAAGGCTCCTACAGTGGTAGATCAGTTTGGCAACGTTGCTTGGAAAACATGTCTGACCTCCTGCAGGGCCGACACAAGTTTTCATTCTGGTGACAGGGAGGGTCTGTAGCTCGAGTTGCTTCTTACTGTATTGGACAGTTCAACAGAATGTGGCTAACAGAAACTGGAACCTGACAATTCTCACAGAGTGAAACAGGGTGCCTCTCCATGAGATACCCTTGAGTAAGAGGAGTGTGGCCGATGCTAAGATAGGAGAGGGTAGTCTCCCAACCTCGATGGTACAAACATGTCCAGAAACCAATACTCGGTTTAAAAGAATATAGTTTATTATAGAGCAGATCAGACCAACGTTGTTGTCAACAAATGCGAAGGTGGGTAGCAATTATAGCAAAATAGTCTATATGAAACTGGGAAGTCATGTACTGCTCACCTCACAGCAGTGTCTGCCTCTTCAATGCTCTGTAAGACAACATGAATGGGTACCCAACAAAAAACAAAATATTTATGCTTGCTAGAGATATGGCATAACCAAAGATGGAAATGAAGAACCAGGGGATGAGGTGTATCAAATTTTTGTATAGCCTGTAAAGCACTAAGGAAGTCTGAAACGACAACAAATGGTGACACAGGCATGGATGTAACACAGATAAGTGCTACTAGAATGGCATACAATTTAGCCATAAAAATGCTAGCCTGGGGTAATAAATGCCCTCGCACAACACAATCTGGAAACACTGCTGCAAATCCGATGCCATCAGAAGACTTCGACCAATCGATGTACCCTGCGATGGCTTGAGAATGAGATCACAAGTGGTTAAGAAAAAGAGAGCGAGAAGCCACAGTAGGCAGTTGGGCTTTTGCTCATGGCAGTGGGAAAGAACAGACAATAACCATCGGAACTTTCCAAGAGGGTAGGGAAAAGTGAGATGCTACATGAACATAGAAAGGTGGCAACTGAAGAGAAGACAAGAGCGAATATAGGCGAATAAAAAATGAACAGAAACAGGAGCAACGAACAAATAAAGAATGTCTACTAACATCAGTGACTATCCTGTAAGTGGAAGGATTGCGGAATTCATGAGATCGAACACAGTAGCGAAGGCAATGAGCATCCCGGACAAGGATGGAATATTCGCCTCTGCATAGAGGCTCTCAACTAGCGAGGAGCGAAAAGCACCAAGGCATCAACGAAATCCCTGGTGATAGTTGGGACAAAATTAGGGCTGAATGTAGTCGAAGGAGAGTTCTACGATAAGCCCCCATGAAAGATGAGTGAGGGCTTTAAGGAGGTTCAGCCGGCTATGGTAAGTTGCCTTCAGAGAGGTAATGTGAGGTTTCCAGGATAATCTATGGTCAAACAGTAGGCCGAGAAACCTGATTGTATCATATTTCTGGGATACGTGAGCCATATAGGTACAATGGATGATCAGAGATAACAGAGAGTCTAGTGAAAGTAATTTGGTGAGTTTTTGTACTAAAAAATTTAAACCCATGAGTGCTGGCCCAACTGGAAACACGGATGACCGCATGCTGGAGAGAAACTGTAATGAGGTGAAAATCAGCGCCTGCATAAGCTATGGCAAGGTCATCAACATAGAGCGACGACCAAATATTGAAAGAAAAAACAGAGACCAGATCGCTTATAGCAAGGGGAAAAAGTGTTGTGCTCAGAACACACCCCTGTGGGACACATTCACTTTGGACAAAGTCTGGGGAAAGCATATTATTAACCCGAACATAGAAATGTGTTTCAGTTAAGAAGTTCTTAATGAAAAATGGTAGGTTGCCTCAGAGGCCTAAGAAGTTGGCCTGGGCCAAGATATTATACCTCCAAGTTGAGTTATATGCCTTCTTAAGGTCAAAAAAGAAGGCGATAACTGAGAAGTTATTGGCAAAGGCATTACGGACATAATTATCTAAGCATAGTAAGGGGTCAATGGTAGAGCAGCCCTTACAAAAACCATATTGACTAGTGGAGAGACTGTTGTGTGTCTCTTAATACTACATCAAACGTCTATTTACCAGTCATTCCATGACCTTGGAAACTGCACTGGTAAGAGCAATGGGACGATAGAAGGGGAGATAGAAAGGGAGAACAATGGCAGATTTCCAGAGCTGAAGAAGAACTCCTTGTGACCAACTAAGATTTATGAGTCGTAAGAGGACTGCATGGGCTAACTGATGTAAATGTTGTAGCATACGAATGTGAATGCCGTCAGGCCCAGCTACCTGACGGCAATTGGGCCTGACAGCATTCTGAGAGGAACTGGAGGCAAACTGGAAGTGGAGGCAAAGTGAGAGAGTTGCCTCCAGTTCCAAAAGTGTAAAAGGCACATCATAAGATTTTTCTCCAATAGAGGAAACCGCTGAGTGATACGGACAAGATGATTACCAATTTCGGTGGCAATGTCAAGAGGGTTCATGATATCAACACCGGCAACCTGAAGAACAGGAGCCGTACTTTTTTCCAGACTTCACTCATAGAGGAAGCAGAAGAGATGGTAGAAACATAATCCTGCCAGCAAGTGTGTGTAGAGTTACAGATGACACGGCAAGCAACTGCTTACTTCTGCTTAAAATCAAGGACTCTTTCTGTGGTTCTATTGTACCGGCACTTGCCCGACGCAGCGCGTTTCAAATGTACTGCCCGAGCACAAGCAGGAGGTCACCAAGGCATGCACTTCTGAGAATGCCTGCCTGAAGTTTGTGGTACAAAATGTGAAGCTGCGGTTAAAACTGAGGTCGAGATGAGCTGTAAAAGCTCATCAATGGAGGACGAAGAGGGAACCTCACTAAAAGCAGTTAGACGCGAGTAAAGGTCCCAGTTTGCTCTGTCAAATTGCCAGCGTGGGCTACGAGGAGGTGGTGAATATGAAGGAGAGGTAAGGATGATTGGAAAATGACCCCTGTCGTGCAAGTCCGTGAGGACAGACTAAGTGAAGTGTAGTACAGTTGAGGAAGAGCAGACCGAGAGATTGATGCAAGTGAGAGAATGAGTACGAGGATCAAAATGGGTGAGAGTACCCGTACTTAAAACATGGAGGAGGAGAGAATCGAGAAAAGCCTCCAGCTGAATGCCACGGGAGTCACGGTGAGACTCCCCTAGAGGAAATAGTGGGCATTAAAATCGCCGAGTAACAGAAGTGATGGCAGTAAGGAAGAAACCAGAAATGCAACAGAGATACAAGGAAGATACAAGGAAAAGGTTGTTTACCACTTATTCAAATGGATAAGGGCTGCAGTGTAATGCAGTGAAGTATGAACAAAGAGCTGACGGTATGTAATACGGTTGTGTATAAGAAGTTCACTTTCATTAAAGGTTCCATTGGGAAAAGGAGCTGATGAATATAATAAATCATAGCGCAAGATGGGATGGATAAGAGCAGGTTGTAATTTGGGTTCTTGTAAACAAACACAAACAGGGAAAAACAGGGAGAGCAACACCTGAAGCTCACCCCGGTTACCTCTGAGGCCACGGATATTCCACTGAAAATAAGCCATGATTTGTGAATTGAAAGATACAAGAAATCTGAAGGTAGAGGTATCTTCAGACTAGTAGGGTTAGAGAAGTCCACATATGAAAGCAGCATAAAATTTTAAGGCAGCAAGGGATTGTGACGCTGTGAAGAAAGGGGTTGTGCAGATGGAGAAGAGTGAAGAGGAAGAACAGGAGGTGGACTGATGTCCATCATTGGTCTAGTCTCATCAATACATTCTGAGATAGCTCCAAGTTTTTCAGAGGATAAGGACGTTGTATGTGGTACAATATTGGAGATGGATGAAGGAGGGTGAGTAAAGATCAGGGTGACGATGGACTGTACCAAAGTAGGGGAGGACGAAAGGGAAGAGGGAACTGGAGAAGCTTGGGAGGGGACAGGAGAGGAAGCGACCTGGGAGGAGGCAGAAGAGGAAGAAACTTGGGTGTTGACAGTGGAAGAAGGTACTGTAAGAGGGGTAGGATGAACCTCCACACTCGTAACAGAGCCAGTTAGAGGTGAAGAACTGGGTACAGAGACTGGGAAGGAAAAATGTGCAGGTTGCAGATGGGAACGAGGTGATGAAGGAGATTTTAACAATGGGATTGTTTTGGATTTCAGAGTAGAAGAGGGGCGATAGGAGTAGGTGTTGTACGAGGTATAGTAGACACAGAAACTTGTGAGTGAGAAGTGGAAGAGGTGAGAACAGAATGAGGTGCCGAGGTAAGGATCTCTGACTCCAGAACAGCAAAAGAATTAGCGACAGGGGTGACTTGGAAGGGATGACCACAGAGGAGGCTGCAGGAGTTGGGACACCAAAGGAGGGGGAAAGTTTAGTAACTCGAGAGTAAGAAATATGGGGAAGTCTCCCTTGGAGACGTAGATGAGAGACTGCCAAAGCATATGGGAGGCCTTCTGCCTCTTTGAGACAACGGATTTCACGTTCATTTAAGTCAACTTGGCAACGGCAAGAGTAAGGTGGATGAGCCTCATGACAATTAAGGCAAGAGGTAAGTAGAGTACAAGACGCATTGGTATGATTGTCGGCACCACAGACTGGGTACTTGGCAATGGATCTGCATTTTTTTATTGGATGACCAAAAGGCCAGCATGTAGGGATCACCTGTCGAAATGTAAACAGTGACCCACAATATATACAGAGGACGGAAGCTCAGGGCAGTCGAAAGTTAAACTAGCTACAGTGCAAAGGAGGACTTAAGTGTCTACCTTGAAGACTGGGAGGTCTTGGAGTTCAAGTTGTTCCTGAATGTCATTGCCACATATTTGGAAATTCTGTTGGACAATGGTATGGGGCAGAATGACTGTACCACTACATTAATTGGGGGAATGATGTTTCTTAATAGTTACAGGAATAGTATCGACAGTTGTATGGAAAGATCGTGAGCTTGGTTTGCATTCTGGACAGAGATGATGCATGTAAGTTCTTAAGAGCATGAAAGGATATATCTCTTCCAACATTAGGAGCACCTTGTCAATACTATGGTCGGAAAGATAGGCAGTAGAGGAAGTCTGTCGTTGAGTAGAAAACTTAGTCCACTGTGTATTTTGAAACAGCATGTAAAGGGAGTGCTTGACATGCAGGTCTTTTCTGAGTAGAATGAGAAGGAAGTGAAGGATTATCATCTGGTAATGGTCTTGGGCATTTAGGTGTGGGACCAGAGTTGGTCCGAAGTGGGATGGGCCGGTGATTCGAAAATTGCCGCACATAGAAGAAGCTGGAAGCATAGTCAAAGGAGAGCAGAGGTTAGGTGTATTGAAGGAGTCAGTCGGAACCCTGGTACCTGAAACAGGTGACGAAACGGCACCAGTAAGAGGTACAGGAGCATCAGAAATGTCGAAAGAGTGGTCAAATAACGAGGCAGGGTCGGAACAAGGTGTGATATCAGTAAGGGGTCCAGGGGGAGCAGGATCATGGATTTTAGACTCTATGGTTAGGTCACTTCTTTCTTTAGTTTTGTAGAAAAAAAGAAAGAAAGAAGACAGGAAAGAAAAAAAAAGAAAAAAGGGGGAAACGTGGACTAATAGCTCTTATGAGGCAAAATGAGCCATAAATCCTTCTCCACATCCAAGAGGACCATAGCACTGCAAGCAGTGCAGGTGAAGCATGGAACCCATGCCATACCCTGCCCTTCATTCCAGTAAACCAGCAATCCGGGATAGCAACCTCACATCTGCCGAGCCCCCTCGGTGGACAAAAGAGAGGGCCGTCGGACAACTGCCACAAAGCATACTTCCTTGAACCACAACCCCCAGAATCCGACAAGGATTCCGGGGGATGGTGGCGAGATACACTCGTCCCTCGAAAGACACTCAAAGCCAACCCCCGAGAGACAGGAGAGGGATCGCAACACCTCCCGGTGATCCAGATTCCACAGCAAACTACACCACTGCCAAGGACCTCAACTGAATGGGATGGACCCCGGTACCCTTCCCGCTACCAAGGAACTAGAGTGCCTGGAAAGAGTCCCAAACACTGAAAGTAGGAGAGGAATAGAGGAGGGATGGGGAGGAGGAGGAGGAGGCAAGGGAAAAAAGGGTGATGGTGAGGATTGGATACAGAAGGAGGGAATGGGAGGAAATTAGGTTCGGTCTGAGG
>NC_091372.1:20154747-20218979 GCF_038502225.1 Cherax quadricarinatus | reverse complement strand
CCAATACAGTAAGAAGCAACTCGAGCTACAGACCCTCCCTGTCACCAGAATGAAAACTTGTGTCGGCCCTGCAGGAGGTCAGACATGTTTTCCAAGCAACGTTGCCAAACTGATCTACCACTGTAGGAGCCTTCAACCTTGGTTATTATAGCAGGACAACATTTGCAAACATCGCAGATCACTGGCAGTATGCCCAGTCTGCGGTGTAGCTGATTATAATAATTCATCCTGCAGCCTGACTAACCTCCCTTCCCACATGCCTTTACTGTTAAGCTCACTCTTCATATTTCTGCCTTTTTATTATGAGATATACAAATAAGGAACAGGATGAACTTGGAGCCATCTTTGAGTCAGCTCTGTTCCACAAGGCACAGTACTCGCTCCCATCTTGTTCCTCATCCTCATATCTGACATAGACAAGGATGTCAGCCACAGCACCGTGTCTTCCTTTGCAGATGACACCCGAATCTGCATGACAGTGTCTTCCATTGCAGACACTGCAAGGCTCCAGGCGGACATCAACCAAATCTTTCAGTGGGCTGCAGAAAACAATATGAAGTTTAACGATGAGAAATTTCAATTACTCAGATATGGTAAACACGAGGAAATTAAATCTTCATCAGAGTACAAAAATTCTAGTCACAAAATACAGCGAAACACCAACGTCAAAGACCTGGGAGTGATTATGCCGGAGGATCTCACCTTCAAGGACCATAACACTGTATCAATCGCATCTGCTAGAAAAATGACAGGATGGATAATGAGAACCTTCAAAACTAGGGATGCCAAGCCCATGATGACACCCTTCAGGTCACTTGTTCTATCTAGGCTGGAATATTGCTGCACACTAACAGCACCTTTCAAGGCAGGTGAAATTGCTGACCTAGAAAATGTACAGAGAACCTTCACGGCGCGCATAACGGAGATAAAACACCTCAATTACTGGGAGCGCTTGAGGTTCCTGAACCTGTATTCCCTGGAACGCAGGCGAGAGAGATACATGATTATATACACCTGGAAAATCCTGGAGAGACTAGTGCCGAACTTGCACACGAAACTCACTCACTACGAAAGCAAAAGACTTGGCAAACGATGCAACATCCCCCAATGAAAAGCAGGGGTGTCACTAGCACATTAAGAGACAATACAATAAGTGTCAGGGGCCCGAGACTGTTCAACTGACTCCCAGCATACATAAGGGGGATTACCAACAGACCCCTGGCAGTCTTCAAGCTTGCACTGAACAAGCACCTAAAGTCGGTTCCTGACCAGCCGGGCTGTGGCTCGTACGTTGGTTTACATGCAGCCAGCAGTAACAGCCTGGTTGATCAGGCTCTGATCCACCAGGAGGCCTGGTCACAGACCGGGCCGCGGGGGCATTGACCCCGGAACTCTCTCCAGGCAAACTCCAGGATAACTGGCTTTATTTTGTTGATGTAGATAAGCTGTACGAACATGTTCCAGACACAATTCATTCTACAAACAAATAGTCTCAAAGGAAGAAATGTCCTGTAGAAGGATACAGTGTGTGGCTGCTGCTTGCTGCCTGCCTTGTTGTACACAAACCATACCCCAACCATACACAAACCATACACAAACCATACACAAGCTCGGTAGTAGGAAAAAACTTCCTATGGGTATACTTTTGTGGGTATCTTACTAAGAGTACACTCACAATAGGTTGTTCCTGAGATCAATTTTTTTGTCAAATTTCGGTCTCTCACTATGAGTAATGATCTCACTATGGGTATCACTATGGGTAATGATCTCGCTATGGGTATCACTATGGGTAATGATCTCGCTATGGGTATCACTATGGGTAATGATCTCAATATGGGTATCACTGTGGGTAATGATCTCACTATTAGTATCACTATGGGTAATGATCTCGCTATGGGTATCACTATGGGTAATGATCTCGCTATGGGTATCACTATGGGTAATGATCTCGCTATGCGTATCACTATGGGTAATGATCTCGCTATGGGTATCACTATGGGTAATGATCTCGTTATAGGTATCACTATGGGTAATGATCTCGCTATGGGTATCACTATGGGTAATGATCTCGCTATGGGTATCACTATGGGTAATGATCTCGATCACTATGGGTAATGATCTCGCTATGGGTATCACTATGGGTAATGATCTCGCTATGGGTATCACTATGGGTAATGATCTCGCTATGGGTATCACTATGGGTAATGATCTCGCTATGGGTATCACTATGGGTAATGATCTCGCTATGGGTATCACTATGGGTAATGATCTCGCTATGGGTATCACTATGGGTAATGATCTCGCTATGGGTATCACTATGGGTAATGATCTCGCTATGGGTATCACTATGGGTAATGATCTCGCTATGGGTATCACTATGGGTAATGATCTCGCTATGGGTATCACTATGGGTAATGATCTCGCTATGGGTATCACTATGGGTAATGATCTCGCTATGGGTATCACTATGGGTAATGATCTCGCTATGGGTATCACACTATGGGTATCATGATCTCGTTATGGGTATCACTATGGGTAATGATCTCCCTATGGGTATCACTATGGGTAATGATCTCGGGTATCACTATGGGTAATGATCTCGCTATGGGTATCACTATGGGTAATGATCTCGCTATGGGTATCACTATGGGTAATGATCTCGCTATGGGTATCACTATGGGTAATGATCTCGCTATGGGTATCACTATGGGTAATGATCTCGCTATGGGTATCACTATGGGTAATGATCTCGCTATGGGTATCACTATGGGTAATGATCTCGTTATGGGTATCACTATGGGTAATGATCTCGCTATGGGTATCACTATGGGTAATGATCTCGCTATGGGTATCACTATGGGTAATGATCTCGCTATGGGTATCACTATGGGTAATGATCTCGCTATGGGTATCACTATGGGTAATGATCTCGCTATGGGTATCACTATGGGTAATGATCTCGCTATGGGTATCACTATGGGTAATGATCTCGCTATGGGTATCACTATGGGTAATGATCTCGCTATGGGTATCACTATGGGTAATGATCTCGCTATGGGTATCACTATGGGTAATGATCTCGCTATGGGTATCACTATGGGTAATGATCTCGCTATGGGTATCACTATGGGTAATGATCTCGCTATGGGTATCACTATGGGTAATGATCTCGTTATGGGTATCACTATGGGTAATGATCTCGCTATGGGTATCACTATGGGTAATGATCTCGCTATGGGTATCACTATGGGTAATGATCTCGCTATGGGTATCACTATGGGTAATGATCTCGCTATGGGTATCACTATGGGTAATGATCTCGCTATGGGTATCACTATGGGTAATGATCTCGTTATGGGTATCACTATGGGTAATGATCTCGCTATGGGTATCACTATGGGTAATGATCTCGCTATGGGTATCACTATGGGTAATGATCTCGCTATGGGTATCACTATGGGTAATGATCTCGCTATGGGTATCACTATGGGTAATGATCTCGCTATGGGTATCACTATGGGTAATGATCTCGCTATGGGTATCACTATGGGATCTCGCTATGGGTATCACTCTCCCTATGGGTATCACTATGGGTAATGATCTCGCTATGGGTATCACTATGGGTAATGATCTCGCTATGGGTATCACTATGGGTAATGATCTCGCTATGGGTATCACTATGGGTAATGATCTCGTTATGGGTATCACTATGGGTAATGATCTCGCTATGGGTATCACTATGGGTAATGATCTCGATATGGGATCTCGCTATCACTATGGGTAATGATCTCGCTATGGGTATCACTATGGGTAATGATCTCGCTATGGGTATCACTATGGGTAATGATCTCGCTATGGGTATCACTATGGGTAATGATCTCGCTATGGGTATCACTATGGGTAATGATCTCGCTATGGGTATCACTATGGGTAATGATCTCGCTATGGGTATCACTATGGGTAATGATCTCGCTATGGGTATCACTATGGGTAATGATCTCGTTATGGGTATCACTATGGGTAATGATCTCGCTATGGGTATCACTATGGGTAATGATCTCGCTATGGGTATCACTATGGGTAATGATCTCGCTATAGGTATCACTATGGGTAATGATCTCGCTATGGGTATCACTATGGGTAATGATCTCGCTATGGTTATCACTATTGGTAATGATCTCGCTATGGGTATCACTATGGGTAATGATCTCGCTATGGGTATCACTATGGGTAATGATCTCGCTATGGGTATCACTATGGGTAATGATCTCGCTATGGGTATCACTATGGGTAATGATCTCGCTATGGGTATCACTATGGGTAATGATCTCGCTATGGGTATCACTATGGGTAATGATCTCGCTATGGGTATCACTATGGGTAATGATCTCGCTATGGGTATCACTATGGGTAATGATCTCGCTATGGGTATCACTATGGGTAATGATCTCGCTATGGGTATCACTATGGGTAATGATCTCGCTATGGGTATCACTATGGGTAATGATCTCGCTATGGGTATCACTATGGGTAATGATCTCGCTATGGGTATCACTATGGGTAATGATCTCGCTATGGGTATCACTATGGGTAATGATCTCGCTATGGGTATCACTATGGGTAATGATCTCGCTATGGGTATCACTATGGGTAATGATCTCGGGGTATCACTATGGGTAATGATCTCGCTATGGGTATCACTATGGGTAATGATCTCGCTATGGGTATCACTATGGGTAATGATCTCGTTATGGGTATCACTATGGGTAATGATCTCGCTATGGGTATCACTATGGGTAATGATCTCGCTATGGGTATCACAATGGGTATCACTATGGGTAATGATCTCGCTATGGGTATCACTATGGGTAATGATCTCGCTATGGGTATCACTATGGGTAATGATCTCGCTATGGGTATCACTATGGGTAATGATCTCGCTATGGGTATCACTATGGGTAATGATCTCGCTATGGGTATCACTATGGGTAATGATCTCGCTATGGGTATCACTATGGGTAATGATCTCGTTATGGGTATCACTATGGGTAATGATCTCGCTATGGGTATCACTATGGGTAATGATCTCGCTATGGGTATCACTATGGGTAATGATCTCGCTATGGGTATCACTATGGGTAATGATCTCGCTATGGGTATCACTATGGGTAATGATCTCGCTATGGGTATCACTATGGGTAATGATCTCGCTATGGGTATCACTATGGGTAATGATCTCGCTATGGGTATCACTATGGGTAATGATCTCGCTATGGGTATCACTATGGGTAATGATCTCGCTATGGGTATCACTATGGGTAATGATCTCGCTATGGGTATCACTATGGGTAATGATCTCGCTATGGGTATCACTATGGGTAATGATCTCGTCACTATGGGTAATGATCTCGCTATGGGTATCACTATGGGTAATGATCTCGCTATGGGTATCACTATGGGTAATGATCTCGTTATGGGTATCACTATGGGATCTCGCTATGGGTATCACTATGGGTAATGATCTCGCTATGGGTATCACTATGGGTAATGATCTCGCTATGGGTATCACTATGGGTAATGATCTCGCACTATGGGTAATGATCTCGCTATGGGTATCACTATGGGTAATGATCTCGCTATGGGTATCACTATGGGTAATGATCTCGCTATGGGTATCACTATGGGTAATGATCTCGCTATGGGTATCACTATGGGTAATGATCTCGCTATGGGTATCACTATGGGTAATGATCTCGGGTAATGATCTCGCTATGGGTATCACTATGGGTATCATGGGTATCTATGGGTAATGATCTCGTTGTGGGTATCACTATGGGTAATGATCTCGCTATGGGTATCACTATGGGTAATGATCTCGCTATGGGTATCACTATGGGTAATGATCTCGCTATGGGTATCACTATGGGTAATGATCTCGCTATGGGTATCACTATGGGTAATGATCTCGCTATGGGTATCACTATGGGTAATGATCTCGCTATGGGTATCACTATGGGTAATGATCTCGCTATGGGTATCACTATGGGTAATGATCTCGCTATGGGTATCACTATGGGTAATGATCTCGCTATGGGTATCACTATGGGTAATGATCTCGCTATGGGTATCACTATGGGTAATGATCTCGCTATGGGTATCACTATGGGTAATGATCTCGCTATGGGTATCACTATGGGTAATGATCTCGCTATGGGTATCACTATGGGTAATGATCTCGTTATGGGTATCACTATGGGTAATGATCTCGCTATGGGTATCACTATGGGTAATGATCTCGCTATGGGTATCACTATGGGTAATGATCTCGCTATGGGTATCACTATGGGTAATGATCTCGCTATGGGGTAATGATCTCGCTACACTATGGGTAATGATCTCGCTATGGGTATCTCGCTATGGGTATCACTATGGGTAATGATCTCGCTATGGGTATCACTATGGGTAATGATCTCGCTATGGGTATCACTATGGGTAATGATCTCGCTATGGGTATCACTATGGGTAATGATCTCGCTATGGGTATCACTATGGGTAATGATCTCGCTATGGGTATCACTATGGGTAATGATCTCGCTATGGGTATCACTATGGGTAATGATCTCGCTATGGGTATCACTATGGGTAATGATCTCGCTATGGGTATCACTATGGGTAATGATCTCGCTATGGGTATCACTATGGGTAATGATCTCGCTATGGGTATCACTATGGGTAATGATCTCGCTATGGGTATCACTATGGGTAATGATCTCGCTATGGGTATCACTATGGGTAATGATCTCGCTATGGGTATCACTATGGGTAATGATCTCGCTATGGGTATCACTATGGGTAATGATCTCGCTATGGGTATCACTATGGGTAATGATCTCGTTATGGGTATCACTATGGGTAATGATCTCGTTACACTATGGGTAATGATCTCGCTATGGGTATCACTATGGGTAATGATCTCGCTATGGGTAATGATCTCGGTATCACTATGGGTAATGATCTCGCTATGGGTATCACTATGTGTAATGATCTCGCTATGGGTATCACTATGGGTAATGATCTCGCTATGGGTATCACTATGGGTAATGATCTCGCTATGGGTATCACTATGGGTAATGATCTCGCTATGGGTATCACTATGGGTAATGATCTCGCTATGGGTATGGGTAATGATCTCGCTATCACTATGGGTAATGATCTCGCTATGGGTATCACTATGGGTAATGATCTCGCTATGGGTATCACTATGGGTAATGATCTCGCTATGGGTATCACTATGGGTAATGATCTCGCTATGGGTATCACTATGGGTAATGATCTCGCTATGGGTATCACTATGGGTAATGATCTCGCTATGGGTATCACTATGGGTAATGATCTCGCTATGGGTATCACTATGGGTAATGATCTCGTTATGGGTATCACTATGGGTAATGATCTCGCTATGGGTATCACTATGGGTAATGATCTCGCTATGGGTATCACTATGGGTAATGATCTCGCTATGGGTATCACTATGGGTAATGATCTCGCTATGGGTATCACTATGGGTAATGATCTCGCTATGGGTATCACTATGGGTAATGATCTCGCTATGGGTATCACTATGGGTAATGATCTCGCTATGGGTATCACTATGGGTAATGATCTCGCTATGGGTATCACTATGGGTAATGATCTCGCTATGGGTATCACTATGGGTAATGATCTCGCTATGGGTATCACTATGGGTAATGATCTCGCTATGGGTATCACTATGGGTAATGATCTCGCTATGGGTATCACTATGGGTAATGATCTCGCTATGGGTATCACTATGGGTAATGATCTCGCTATGGGTATCACTATGGGTAATGATCTCGCTATGGGTATCACTATGGGTAATGATCTCGCACTATGGGTAATGATCTCGCTATGGGTATCACTATGGGTAATGATCTCGCACTATGGGTAATGATCTCGCTATGGGTATCACTATGGGTAATGATCTCGCTATGGGTATCACTATGGGTAATGATCTCGCTATGGGTATCACTATGGGTAATGATCTCGCTATGGGTATCACTATGGGTAATGATCTCGCTATGGGTATCACTATGGGTAATGATCTCGCTATGGGTATCACTATGGGTAATGATCTCGCTATGGGTATCACTATGGGTAATGATCTCGCTATGGGTATCACTATGGGTAATGATCTCGCTATGGGTATCACTATGGGTAATGATCTCGATATGGGTATCACTATAGTTAATGATCTCGCACTATGGGTAATGATCTCGCTATGGGTATCACTATGGGTAATGATCTCGTTATGGGTATCACTATGGGTAATGATCTCGCTATGGGTATCACTATGGGTAATGATCTCGCTATGGGTATCACTATGGGTAATGATCTCGCTATGGGTATCACTATGGGTAATGATCTCGCTATGGGTATCACTATGGGTAATGATCTCGCTATGGGTATCACTATGGGTAATGATCTCGCTATGGGTATCACTATGGGTAATGATCTCGCTATGGGTATCACTATGGGTAATGATCTCGCTATGGGTATCACTATGGGTAATGATCTCGCTATGGGTATCACTATGAGTAATGATCTCACTATGGGTATCACTATGGGTAATGATCTCGCTATGGGTATCACTATGGGTAATGATCTCGCTATGGGTATCGCTATGGGTATCACTATGGGTAATGATCTCGCTATGGGTATCACTATGGGTAATGATCTCGCTATGGGTATCACTATGGGTAATGATCTCGCTATGGGTATCACTATGGGTAATGATCTCGCTATGGGTATCACTATGGGTAATGATCTCGTTATGGGTATCACAAACGATAATGATCTCGCTATGGGTATCACTATGGGTAATGATCTCGCTATGGGTATCACTATGGGTAATGATCTCGTTATGGGTATCACTATGGGTAATGATCTCGCTATGGGTATCACTATGGGTAATGATCTCGCTATGGGTATCACTATGGGTAATGATCTCGCTATGGGTATCACTATGGGTAATGATCTCGCTATGGGTATCACTATGGGTAATGATCTCGCACTATGGGATATCACTATGGGTAATGATCTCGCTATGGGTATCACTATGGGTAATGATCTCGCTATGGGTATCACTATGGGTAATGATCTCGCTATGGGTATCACTATGGGTAATGATCTCGCTATGGGTATCACTATGGGTAATGATCTCGAGAGTGGTATCACTATGGGTAATGATCTCGCTATGGGTATCACTATGGGTAATGATCTCGCTATGGGTATCACTATGGGTAATGATCTCGCTATGGGTATCACTATGGGTAATGATCTCGTTATGGGTATCACTATGGGTAATGATCTCGCTATGGGTATCACTATGGGTAATGATCTCGCTATGGGTATCACTATGGGTAATGATCTCGCTATGGGTATCACTATGGGTAATGATCTCGCTATGGGTATCACTATGGGTAATGATCTCGCTATTGGTATCACTATGGGATCTCGCTATGGGTATCACTATGATGATCTCGATATGGGTATCACTATGGGTAATGATCTCGCTATGGGTATCACTATGGGTAATGATCTCGCTATGGGTATCACTATGGGTAATGATCTCGCTATGGGTATCACTATGGGTAATGATCTCGCTATGGGTATCACTATGGGTAATGATCTCGCTATGGGTATCACTATGGGTAATGATCTCGCTCTGGGTATCACTATGGGTAATGATCTCGCACTATGGGTATGATCTCGCTACTATGGGTAATGATCTCGCTATGGGTATCACTATGGGTAATGATCTCGCTATGGGTATCACTATGGGTAATGATCTCGCTATGGGTATCACTATGGGTAATGATCTCGCTATGGGTATCACTATGGGTAATGATCTCGCTATGGGTATCACTATGGGTAATGATCTCGCTATGGGTATCACTATGGGTAATGATCTCGCTATGGGTATCACTATGGGTAATGATCTCGCTATGGGTATCACTATGGGTAATGATCTCGCTATGGGTATCACTATGGGTAATGATCTCGCTATGGGTATCACTATGGGTAATGATCTCGCTATGGGTATCACTATGGGTAATGATCTCGCTATGGGTATCACTATGGGTAATGATCTCGCTATGGGTATCACTATGGGTAATGATCTCGCTATGGGTATCACTATGGGTAATGATCTCGCTATGGGTATCACTATGGGTAATGATCTCGCTATGGGTATCACTATGGGTAATGATCTCGCTATGGGTATCACTATGGGGTATGATCTCGCTATGGGTATCACTATGGGTAATGATCTCGCTATGGGTATCACTATGGGTAATGATCTCGCTATGGGTATCACTATGGGTAATGATCTCGCTATGGGTATCACTATGGGTAATGATCTCGCTATGGGTATCACTATGGGTAATGATCTCGCTATGGGTATCACTATGGGAAATGATCTCGCTATGGGTATCACTATGGGTAATGATCTCGCTATGGGTATCACTATGGGTAATGATCTCGCTATGGGTATCACTATGGGTAATGATCTCGTTATGGGTATCACTATGGGTAATGATCTCGCTATGGGTATCACTATATGATCTGCTATGTATGATATGGGTATTCTCATGGGTAACTGTATCACTATGGGTATACTCACTGAATCTCGCTATGGGTATACTTCTCGCTATGGGTAATGATCTCGCTATGGGTATACTTCTCGCTATGGATAATGATCTCACTCTGGGTATACTTCTCGCTATGGGTAATGATCTCACTCTGGGTATACTTTTTGCTATGGGTAATGATCTCACTATGGGTATACTTCTCGCTACAGGTAATGATCTCACTATGGGTAATATCTCACTATGGGTATACTTCTTGCTATGGGTAATGATCTCACTATGGGTATACTTCTTGCTATGGGTAATGATCTCACTATGGGTATACTTCTTGCTATGGGTAATGATCTCACTATGGGTATACTTCTCACTATGGGTATATTTCTCACTATGGGTAATGATCTAACTATGGGTATACTTCTCACTATGGGTATACTTCTCACTATGGGTATACTTCTCACTATGGGTATACTTCTCACTATGGGCAATGATCTCACTATGGGTATATTTCTCACTATGGGTAATGATCTATGGGTATACTTCTCACTATGGGTATACTTCTCACTATGGGTATACTTCTCACTATGGGTAATGATCTCACTATGGGTAATGATCTCACTATGGGTATATTTCTCACTATGGGTAATGATCTAACTATGGGTATACTTCTCACTATGGGTATACTTCTCACTATGGGTATACTTCTCAGTATGGGTATACTTCTCACTATGGGTAATGATCTCACTATGGGTATATTTCTCACTATGGGTAATGATCTCGCTATGGGTATACTTCTCGCTATGGATAATGATCTCACCATGGGTATATTTCTCGCTACAGGTAATGATCTCACTCTGGGTATACTTCTCGCTATGGGTAATGATCTCACTCTGGGTATACTTCTTGCTACGGGTAATGATCTCACTATGGGTATACTTCTCGCTACAGGTAATGATCTCACTATGGGTATACTTCTTGCTATGGGTAACGGTCTCACTATGGGTATACTTCTTGCTATGGGTAATGTCTCACTATGGGTATACTTCTCACTATGGGCAATGATCTCACTATGCGTATATTTCTCACTATGGGTAATGATCTAACTATGGGTATACTTCTCACTATGGGTATACTTCTCACTATGGGCAATGATCTCACTATGGGTATATTTCTCACTATGGGTAATGATCTATGGGTATACTTCTCACTATGGGTATACTTCTCACTATGGGTATACTTCTCACTATGGGTAATGATCTCTCTATGGGTAATGATCTCACTATGGGTATATTTCTCACTATGGGTAATGATCTAACTATGGGTATACTTCTCTCTATGTGTATACTTCTCACTATGGGTATACTTCTCAGTATGGGTATACTTCTCACTATGGGTAATGATCTCACTATGGGTATATTTCTCACTATGGGTAATGATCTAACTATGGGTATACTTCTCACTATGGGTATACTTCTCACTATGGGTAATGATCTCACTATGGGTATATTTCTCACTATGGGTAATGATCTCACTACGGGTATATTTCTCACTATGGGTAATGATCTAACTATGGGTATACTTCTCACTATGGGTAATGATCTCACTATGGATATATTTCTCACTATGGGTAATGATCTCACTACGGGTATACTTCTCACTATGGGTATACTTCTCACTATGGGTATACTTCTCACTATGGGTAATGATCTCACTACGGGTATATTTCTCACTATGGGTAATGATCTAATTGTTATGTTGTTGTCCCTTATTACTTTGATAGTAAGGTTCTCACTACATGTTCAAGTGTGGGGTAGCTTTTTACATCAAGGCCTTATCAGTCTAGGGTAATACTAACATTCATGATTGATCATCCTCAGTGTCTCTGAAATCCTTTCACCACCCCTCTTCACAGGTTATTTAAACTACTTCTATAAAATATAGAACTATATTCTAAACAGAAAAGTAAAAAATATATAGACTACAAAACATAAGTCTACACACTCCCTAACTTCTCTCCTAGGAACAGCCCACTTGGTGCATCTCTACAATTTGCCCTTCTTTCTTCTTGACTTATCTCTTGACTAACCAGTGTTTTGACAATTTAGTCAACCTCGGTATGATGGCTACCACTTAAGGTATAAAACTCACCCCTAGGGGACACATAAAGCCCAAAAAATAAATAGAAGGACCCAGAGGCCCTACCAACTTGAAGCCAACAAGGATAGAGAGAGAGAGAGAGAGAGAGAGAGAGAGAGAGAGAGAGAGAGAGAGAGAGGGAGGAGCCTAGCTAAGCTCCTCCCACACCCACCAAAACAACAAAAGACTGTTGATAAACACAATTCTCTAGTTACTACAACTCTACCACACTTATTTTACTTTTATAAAAGAAATACAACTTTATCAACTACTTATTTAAATGTGTGTTTGTGTGTCTATAGTATAACCTATTATATTGAGAAAATAGGCTTGACCCAGCTGCTTCTCAGTCCCTAAGAGTGATCTGCCCTTAGGGCAATTTAGTGCTGAGTCTCTATCAATTCAATATAATTAGGTATTCCAGAGTAACTGTTATTTGTGTACATCAATATGTTTTGGGTCTCATAGTCCCATAACACTATAGGTATACTTCTCGCTATGGGTAATGATCTCACGATGGGTATACTTCTTGCTATGGGTAATGATCTCACTATTACCTGGAGTTTACCTGGAGAGAGTTCCGGGCCACGGGGGCGTTGACCCCGTGGCCCGGTCCGTGACCAGGGCCCTGGTGGATCAGAGCCTGATCAACCAGGCTGTTACTGCTGGCTGCACACAAACCAACGTACGAGCCACAGCCTGGGTGGTCAGGTACCGACTTTAGGTGCTTGTCCAATGCAAGCTTGAAGACTGCCAGGGGTCTATTGGTAATTCCCCTTATGTATGCTGGGAGGCAGTTGAACAGTCTCGGGCCCCTGACACTTATTGTATTGTCTCTTAACGTTCTAGTGACACCACTGCTTATCATTGGGGGATGTTCCGTCGTCTGCCAAGTCTTTTGCTTTCGTAGTGAGTGATTTTCGTGTGCAAGTTCGGTACTAGCCACTCTAGGATTTTCCTGCGTTCCAGGGAATACAGGTTCAGGAACCTCAAGCGCTCCCAGTAATTGAGGTGTTTTATCTCCGTTATGAGGGCCGTGAAGGTTCTCTGTACATTTTCTAGGTCAGCAATTTCACCTCCCTTGAAAGGTGCTGTTAGTGTGCAGCAATATTCCAGCCTAGATAGAACAAGTGACCTGAAAAGTTTCATCATGGGCTTGGCATCCCTAGTTTTGAAGGTTCTCATTATCCATCCTGTCATTTTTCTAGCAGATGCGATTGATACAGTGTTATGGTCCTTGAAGGTGAGATCCTCCGACATGATCACTCCCAGGTCTTTGACGTTGGTGTTTCGCTGTATTTTGTGGCTAGAATTTGTTTTGTACTCTGATGAAGATTTAATTTCCTCGTGTTCACCATATCTGAGTAATTGAAATTTCTCATCGTTGAACTTCATATTGTTTTCTGCAGCCCACTGAAAGATTCGGTTGATGTCCGCCTGGAGCCTTGCAGTGTCTGCAATGGAAGACACTGTCATGCAGATTCGGGTGTCATCTGCAAAGGAAGACACGGTGCTGTGGCTGACATCCTTGTCTATGTCGGATATGAGGATGAGGAACAAGATGGGAGCGAGTACTCTGCCTTGTGGAACAGAGCTTTACACCATAGTTGCCTCGGACTTTAATCTGTTGATTACTACTCTTTGTGTTCTGTTTGTGAGGAAATTATAGATCCATAGACCGACTTTTCCTGTTATTCCTTTAGCACACATTTTGTGCGCTATTACGCCATGGTCACAATTGTCTGTATATGTTATGTCTGCATTCTTTTTGTCTTCTAGTGCATCTAGGACCTTGTCGTAGTGATCCAATAGTTGAGACAGTCAGGAGCGACCTGTTCTAATACCGTTTTGCCCTGGCTTGTGTAATTGATGGGTTTCTAGATGGGTGGCGATCTTGCTTCTTAGTACCCTTTCAAAGATTTTAATGATACAGGATGTTAGTGCTATCGGTCTGTAGTTATTTGCCATTGCTTTACTGCCCCTTTTGTTTAGTGGGGCTATGTCTGTTGTTTTTAGTAACTGTGGGACGACCCCCGTGTCCATGCTCCCTCTCCATAGGATGGTAAAAGTTCTTGGTGAACACGGAGTTCCATGAGTCTGGCCCTGGGGCAGAGTGCATGGGCATGTCATTTATCGCCTGTTCGAAGTCATTTGGCGTCAGGATAACATCAGACAGGCTTGTGTTAACCAAATTCTGTGGCTCTCTCATAAAAAATTCATTTTGATCTTCAACTCTCAGTCTGGTTAGCGGCTTGCTAAAAACTGAGTCATATTGGGACTTGAGTAGCTCACTCATTTCCTTGCTGTCATCTGTGTAGGACCCATCTTGTTTAAGTAGGGGCCCAATACTGGACGTTGTTCTCGACTTTGATTTGGCATAGGAAAAGAAATATTTTGGGTTTCTTTCGATTTCATTTATGGCTTTTAGTTCTTCCCGCAATTCCTGACTCTTATAAGATTCCTTTAGCTTCAGTTCGATGCTTGCTATTTCTCTGACCAGTGACTCCCTACGCATTTCAGATATATTGGCCTCTTTTAGCCGCTCTGTTATTCTTTTCCGTCGCCTGTAAAGGGAGCGCCTGTCTCTTTCTATTTTACATCTACTCCTCCTTTTTCTTAGAGGAATAAGCCTTGTGCATACATCGATTGCCACCGAGTTAATCTGTTCTAGGCATAAGTTATGGTCTGTGTTGCTTAGTCTATCTTCCCAGCTTATATCTGTTAAGACTTGGTTTACTTGGTCCCACTTTATGTTTTTGTTATTGAAGTTGAACTTGATGAATGCTCCCTTGTGACTAATCTCATTATGTCGGTCTGGGGCTCCGCACATACATGTCTGAACCTCAATTATGTTGTGATCTGAGTATATTGTTTTTGATATAGTGACATTTCGTATCAGATCATCATTGTTAGTGAAGATGAGGTCAAGTGTATTCTCCAGTCTAGTAGGCTCTATTATTTGCTGGTTTAAATTGAATTTTGTGCAGAGATTTAAAAGCTCGTGTGTGTGTGAGTTCTCGTCGGAGCTGCCTCCTGGTATTATTACTGCAACAACATTATTTGCTATATTTCTCCATTTTAGGTGCCTTAAGTTGAAATCCCCCAGGAGCAAGATGTTGGGGGCAGGAGCTCGCAGATTTTCCAGACAGTGTTAAATTTTTAACAGCTGTTTCTGGAATTGCGGGGACGTTGCATCCAGAGACTTGTAGACTACCATAATGACTAGGTTTTGGTTCTCGATCTTTTCTGCTAAAACTTCCACTACATCATTTGAGGCATTAAGCAGTTCTGTGCAAACAAGTGACTCTGCGATGTACAGGCCAACCCCCCTCCCTCCTTTAGCCTGTTCACTCTGTCGTATCTGTATAGGTTGTAACCTGGGATCCATATTTCGTTGTCCAAGTGATCCTTTATGTGGGTCTCTATAAATGCCGCGAACTTTGCATTTGCCTCTGCAAACAGTCCACGGATGAAAGGTATTTTGTTGTTTGTTGCTGGCTTTAGACCCTATATATTTGCAAAGAAGAATGTCATCGGACTTTTGGTATTGTTGGTACTGGGGGGGGATTTTTTTTTCCGGCAATTGTATCTGTATCTGTTGGTTTGGAGTGGATGCCATCGACTGTGGTTCCACTCCAGGAATGACTGGATTTGGTGTACGATTTCCGCCATTTCCAGCCAGTTTTTTTTTCCTTCCTGGCACTAAAAAACCTCTCCCTCTTGAGTGGCTGTGGCTACCCAGGTTTTTCCATGGCCTTGATGTTTTGTATCTTTTAGTCCCCTTTAGATGGTGTGCCTGGCAATTTAAGTTACAGCACAGTCTTTCCTTTACTGAAGAGGGACACATTTCAGGATGAAAAGCTTACAGGAAGGGAGTTTGCATTTTCCTGTTGCCATATTGGCACGGCATTTTCTAGGGTGGTCATAGTTGCACGTCCCATCTGTTTTTCCAGATTTCCCATGCCTGCAGATACCAAGTGCATAGTATGTGCTCAGGCTTGGTTTCTGTTTGCCTTGGGTTTCTGTGACTGTATTCCCTGTTGGTGCATGTTTACCTGTCTTATTCCTATCCTCCCTAGCACCAACAATGGAGCTCTCACCAGTAGTTTTTGGTAATATATCCTCATTATTGCTAGTGGAGTCCTCTTGTTTGCTATTTCCTGTGGCATTACTAGTTTGCAATATTGGTTTTATCTTGTCTTTGACTACACTTGTTTCCCCACTACAGCTCCTGTCTTCCATGAGGTCATTTACATGCATTCTCTCCTGCATATATTTTCTGACTACCTGGACAAAATCTCCAGCTTCACCATTGCTATCTCCCAGGACACCACCTCCAGCTTCACCATTACTGTCTCCCAGGACAGCACCTCCAGCTTCACCATTACTGTCTCCCAGGACAGCACTATCAGCCCCACATTTACTGACTACCAGGACATCACCTCCAGCCATACAGTTTCTGACTACATGGCCAGTATCAAGGGTAGTACCATTCAGCCCAGACTTTTTATGTTCCCATCTGTTGTAGAAAGCTTCCAGGATGTCTATGAAATCAGCTTTGATATTATCCTCTTTTAATACCAATGTGATTTTAATCCACAGATTTATCTCATTTGGGCATACCCAAAAACACTTCCCTGTTTTAATACTGCTTGTAGCTAGTTCTTGGATATCTGCACAAGGGGCGTGACACCAATTTCCACAAAAATGACAATTTATCCATGTGGAAGCCCGTTTGCTTGATTGACTGCAGACTACACAGAGCTTCATAACGATTTGGATGGTTGATTTACTGTAATTCTACTAGTACCCTCTTGAATACTCTATTAATAATCTCCTTAAAGTGAAGCTCTAGCTATTTGTATTTCTATTTCTAACTGTACTTGTATATTAGGACAGCTTAGCGGGTATTCTTCTCGCTATGGGTAATGCTGTCACTATGGGCATACTTCTTACTATGGGTAATGATCTCACTATGGGTATACTTCTCACTACGGGCAATGATCTCGCTATGGGTATACTTCTCACTACAGGTAATGATCTCACTATGGCCAAATCCCAATGATTGATTGGTAAGTGTGATATAGCATTTATCGTCAAAGGCTGACAGCCCACTGTTTTTAAATGTTACAGTACACATTTCTACTTGGACTAGTGGATGGTAGCACTATGACCCCGTTTCATCCTGCTTTGTCTCACCTCACTACAGTGTCTTGAGTGGTTTAGACAAAACATTCCTAGAGTGAGCATGTGTTAACAAATACATGAAATAAAATGAAATGCTCTACTGTCCTATCAGCCACCTTCACACAATACATTTTGGATTTTATTATAATGTCCCATTTATGAATTTAATAATCCCAGGTCGCCTTTCTTGCTATTATCATACAATGGATGATCAGTGGAATAATTAGAGTATTCCATACAAAATACCTTCGGCTCCCTCTTCAACTGATGTGCAAATCGTGACATTTTAGGCGCAATATAAAAGAATCTGTGTCTGTATACAACAGACAAACATCGTCGCTATAGTGAGGTTTCAACACTTTGTACCAGAAATAATACAATTTCTTATTGGCGATCTCATGAATTTGAAAAATGAGGTAAAGAGGCTTATTAACTATTAATTTTGGCATGTTAATTGAGCAAATTACTCTGTCTTGACCCAGACGTGTAATATGTTTCAAATATATAAATAATGAAAATGGGTTCTCATTATTTACATATCTATATGTACCACCGTACTTTGTAATATTATATAGGGATTTTCCATAGATAGCATTATTAGTCAGCTTGAATGGTTTGGACTTAATGAGGCATTGTGTGGCAGTATTCTGTTTAATATTAGTTCAGATTAATGGTTCTAAAAATTTATTCTGATCATGTACATCATGAATCTTCACTACCTCTAACCCAACATTCATTAGCAACTACAGAAGATCCAAGATAACTAAATAGTTTTTCCATGGTAGATGACCAGCAACTAATTTGGTGTTTGTTATTGGCATATTCGACCTTCAGCTCTCAAAACAGATTAACAATAAAGAGAAAGCATATCTTCTGTTATATTCATATAGGAATATAACAGGAGGACATAATCTGTGCACGTAGCTACATCAGGGTTTACAGGGTTGGTATAGTCATTCGTCTCTCAACCCTTGAGTGGAAAGGACGTGTGCTGCTGCTGCCCCCTGGAGTTGTCTGGTGGCAGTATTATTTTCACCAACATGGCGCAGGCTCGCCAGCGCAGGGTAAATACTGTCTGCATTAAATTAACCAGTGGAGCTGTAATGGGGTCATCAATGGAGTTGCTTTTGCCTGCAATCATCAGAGATACCTATGGAATAGCCAATGAGGAGATTTGTGGACTTGCACTGAACGGTACGAAGAGGATTTTTGTAAAATTTAGTTCGGCGACTGTGTATGAGGCAGTGGTGAATAAGTTTCAAGAGGTGGCCATACAAGTTAATCATGCTGTGACGGTGAGGCTGCATGATGTGTCCAGCTATTACACATGGGTTAAGATCAGGAATGTGCCGTTCGAGGCGGATGCATTTGACATCCGGTTCATTATGTGTAAATACGGCACAATACATACGATCACTGCAGGAAGGTGGTCAGCTGGCCTGTATATGGGGATACCTGAGGATGCATTCTCTGTCAAGATGACGCTCAGACATCCAATTCCATCGTACGTGGTGACGGAAGATTTCAGGACTCAGGTTTTTGTAACATACGCTGGGCAGCGAAGCACTTGCCGTTTGTGCGGGTCGTATGATCAACTGGCTGCACAATGTGAAAGAAGACATTGTGATAGGGACCAGCAGCAACGACGAGATGTGGAGGAAAGGAGAGAGGATCAAGATCAACTGTTTTCGACTCTGCCTCAGCAGAGTTTGACATGGAGTGAGGAGGTTGAGAGGGCCAAAGAAAAGGAGATGGCAGGGGCTACGCGGGGGGACGACATCACTTCCCTGGACGTTGTACAAGTGCTGGATGAGGTCATCGCGGAAGCGAATGGTAGCGACGCGGAAACGACGATAGTGTCGACGTTTGAGAACATTTTGGGTAATGAGAGTCCTTGTCAGGATGTTGGTACAGACATGGATCATGGGTCTGTAGTTGAGTAGGGCGTGGTGATGCCAGCCCGGCCTGAAGTGTGTCGTAAGGATGCCCAGTTGGTGAGAACTGTGGAGGTGGAGGTTCATCATGGCATTGAGCTGGATGACTTGATGCAGGTCGAGGGTACGACGCGAAAGCACGCAGCAGTGCTTTTTGATTCCGACGACGTGCTTACGCCCGCACAACGACCTGGGAAGAAAACATGGGCGGAAGCCATGCAGAGAGGTTCAAGTGGCACCTAGGGGCAGGGGTTGGGTAAGGGTGGCCAGAAAGGGGGGGAGGAAAAAGGGTGCAATGAAACGATCAGGTGATAAGTCGGTAGTGTCAAGAGGGAAACCCCCTTTGCCGGTTTGAAGTGCCTGACATTGAACATCAATGGCTTGAGGTCTCAAAGAAAGTGTGACTGGTTTCGGGAATATTTGGTGCGTCATGATGTTGACGTTGTGTTCTTGCAGGAACACAATTATAGACCGGGTTATGAGTTGAAGGTGGATGGGTATAATGTGTATATTGAGCATGCAGTAAGATTGAAAGGAGGTGTGGCCATTTTGGTGAAAGAAACTAGCCCGTTGGTTGTCAGGTACAGTGAGGGGGAGAGGGGAGGGTGATCTGTGTGGATGGGTTATGGGGTCAGGTACAGATGACTTTGGTGTGTGTGTGTATGGCCCAGCAGAGGGAGATGTGAGGATAAAGAATAAATTCATGAGGGACGTTCTGGTATATTATTTGCGTGGATTGCCGGGGGTTGCTGTGATAGGAGATGACTGGAACTGTGTGATAAGGAGTAAGGATGTTGAACCGAGGGGGGCAGGGCATTGTTTGAGGATATTGGGAGAATTGTTATCCGGGGTAGGATTGACAGATGTTGAGGGAGGTGAGGTGGTGGAGCACACATTTATTAAGCGTGGGTATGCTGCTAGGCTCGATCGATTATACGTGCCCAGGACAGTCGTAATACATAGTGTGAGGGTAATGGACGTAGTATTTTCTGATCACAGGGGTGTTTTGGTGGATATAGGTTGGGAGGGGTTGCCAAGAAGGTGTAAGGGGTTTTGGAAGTTGAATGCAAAGTTTGGTGTTATACATCAAGCAACAGTTGGAAGGTGGTCTGAGGGAATGTATGATGGACTGCCTGAGGGACCCTTTACCCTTAAGATGTCCTTGCGCAAATCTATACCATCATATGTGACATTAAGTGACTTTAGAACTCAGGTATATGTCACATATGCAGGGCAGAGAAGAACACGCAGACTGTGGAGTGTATGATTTTATGGCTGCGATGTGTCCTCGACGATCGTCAACTGAGACACATGGAGAAGGGAAAGGAGTGGAGAAGGAGAGAGAGGTGACGACCCAGTCAACACGGGAGCATCCTCGGGCCCACAGGGCATGGAGTGAAATCGTGGAGGACAATCCGGCGAAATGTGTAACATTACCGGAGGTCTCTCAGGTGATTGAGACCATGTATATAGAGGATGAGGTGAGACAAGGTGAAATGGGTAGTGAAGTTTCAGCTGCAATAGACACTGTTATACAAAGATTCTTGGAGAATCAGAATAGGGACAGAACACTACGTATGGTGTCGGATGGGACATCTGCAGATAAGGGTGGAATTCATGAGGAGGGTAATGTGGGTGGTGGGGATGAGGATTTGTGAGGCTGTGGTTGAAGTGCATAAAGTTGAAAGTGTAGATGAGGGCATGCACATAGTTGAGGCATCACGAAAGAGAGAAGGAGGTGTTTCTGACAGTGATGATGTTCTGACACCTTCGCAAAGATCTGGTAAGAAATACTCAGTGTATGTTCCAAAAAAAACATCAGGGGGGGGTAAGGGGCAGGGGAAAGGTGAGGCAAGGAAAGAGCATTGTGAAAAGCTTACTGTGCAAAAACGTAAGGACCCGTATGGACATCGATCGATTGGTAAGCCCCCGATAGCATTTTTAAGCGCCTAACGTTAAACGTAAATGGCCTAAGAGCCGATGTAAAGTGTAGGATCTTTAGTGACTTTTTAAAGAGGCATGGAATACAGATCACATTTTTACAAGAGCATAATTTTAGGTATGGAAGGGATTTGTTAATAGATGAGTACAAGGTTTATGATGGTTATACTGGGAAGCTTAAGGGAGGCGCTGCAGTATTAATAGCTGAGGCCAGTCCTTTTCAACTGTTGCACTGGGAAGAAGGGGGAGATGGGAGTAGTGAGGGTGGATGGGACATGGGGTGGGGTACGAGTATGTTTTGTGTGTACATGCCGGCGGACAGCAATAGGCGTGTTAAAGAGGATTTTGTTTGGGACACATTGATTTATCATATGATGGGATTACCAGTTTATACATTATTTAGAGGGGATTGGAATAGTGTGATATGTAGGATGTGTAGCCGCTGGGAGCTGGGTGTGTCTTGGGAGTTCTACGGGATGTGTTAGGGGGAGTCGGATTAGTGGATGTAGTTAGTGGGGAGGTGTGGGTGGTTGAGCATACTTATGCGAGGAACGGTTATGCTTCATGCTTGGACCGCATTTATGCATCTCCTGGGATACAAGTTAATAATATAGAAACTGTAAATGTTGTATTTTCGGATCATAGAGGGGTGGTTGTGGACGTGGGATGGGGTGAGTTGCCGGAACGTTTTATGAGTTATTGGAAACTAAATGTGAGCTTGTTAGGTGATATGGAGGGTCGACTTAGTTTTGCGGAATGGTGGAAAAATGAATGGAATAAAAGAAAGCTGGGAGATGATATATTACTGTGGTGGGAGCAATGTGCTAAACCGAGAATCTGTAGTTTTTACATGAGGAAAGGAAAGGAGGTCGGACAATGGAAATATGGATTACAGAGGTATTTGGAGGGGCAGTTAAAACAGTGTATGAAGGTTGTCATGGAGTATATCCAGTTTCAGAGATCGAGGGTATAAAGACGCAATTGCTGGAGATGCAGAATGCACGGATTGATGGTGAAAGATTAAGGGGTGGGTTGGAAGATGTTTTATGGGGTGATAAACCAGCTTGCGTTCTGCAGTGATTAAAGATCCGGCAAAATATAATGAATATGTTAAAATTAGAGGTACATCAGGACGTGGGTGGGTACACGTGGGACAGCGGTTAGTAATGACTGAAGGTTTGAATGGTTTGAGATACATATGAGAGGGGGTAATAGGAAGATGGGGGACTTGCATATTAGGAGGAAGGGATATCACGTATCCTGAAACCAGAAGACAGGGTGGAGATAGAGGGGCCCATAAGTGAAGATGAGGTTTTGAAGGTGTTACAGGGGATGAGTGTAAGGAAGACTCCAGGGATTGATGGCATTCCAAATTATTTTTATTTAAGTAACTGGGAGGTCTTGAAGGAATGCTTGGTGCATTTGCTAAATGAAATAAAGGTAAAGGGATGCATAGGTATGACGCAACAAACAGGGGTCGTTGTCATGATTCTGAAGGGGGAAGTGCAGAATAGCATCATGGATTATAGAGGTTTATCTTTAATGTGTGGTGATTACAAATTGTTTGCAAGGGTTTTAAGTAATAGGTTGCGTAGTGTTATTGGGAGAGTTATAGATAAGGGACAAATGGGTGTGCCGGGATGGTCAATGATTAGTGGACATGGGAGGATTAAGGATTTTATAGATGATTGTAGAACAAGTGGAGGGGGAGTACTTGCTTTGGATTGGAAGGCTGCTTATGATTGTGTAGAGTGAGAGACATTATGGATCATAATGAGGTGCATGGGTTTAAGCAAGGAAATTGTCCAATGGGCGGAAACATTATACAAAGACGCAGTACTACAGGTGCAAATCAATGGATGTATTGGGAAGGGTTTTTTTTATATTTTTATTAGAAACCTTACAAAAGTACAAAGGATGCATAATAAAGTACAGGAATACAAAACATTCTTTTGTGCTACTAGTACCAGGTTATTCCCGGCTGGAACAAGTATTATAACATCTTGTTATAGCAAACAATACACGATGAGACAAACCTCACTAAAGTATAAGTCATTAATAGTTGCCGCCAAGCCATTGTACCCACAGAAAACACACCAAAATGAAACTTTACATAGTTTAACAATATAAAATGAATACCTGACATGTTCTATTACAACAAAAACAACATACAAATGTACAACATCACAAGATTACTAAAGTTGAAATTTTCACACATGACTAAACCCATAACCACCTTTAACACACAATATATGTACTACACATACCATGTCAGTAAAGTAAAAAGACCCTAACCAAAGCTACCATAACAACTACAAAACAAGACAAACCCTAACATACCCTCTATGACAGGGTACAGAGTATTGATTAAGTTATGTTACATTAGATCCTAACTAATAGGAATTCGGAAGGAACATATGATTCCTTATGCACAATAACCATAGAGAAACAGTATTTTACTATTATTAATATGTTAACCCTCTAATACAATAATGCTGATACAGAAAACAGAAGAACATACATGTAACATACAATAATACAATAACCCAAAACAAGTTTTTATAACAAACCTCGGCACATTAAAGGGTTTAAAACCAGACCCTATACATAATTAAACCTCCCACATATGTACATAAACCGAAAATCTTGTCCACAAGACTTTGTTGGTATAACCCCATAAAAACATGGTATAGACCCAAAACCTATACACACACTTAAATTTTTTCACATAGAACCTTCGTCAGACAATAAAAGTTAAACATAAGACAAGAGGAGTAATAAGGATAAGGCTGCTGTAATTTGCCAAGCCCAAAAGAACTGACACGTATCTCAGAAAATTTTTTGTTGAAACCAACTTGCCAATCTAATTACTTAAAAACGAGATCCTAAGGGCTCGGTATCCTGGCTATCAAGGAAATTTTAAAACCAGTGAACATAACCATCAGGCTTAGAATTGTAACCCTGGAAACCACACTTATATCTCACTATGACAAACATTTTCGTGAAACATGGCGTACCATCCATACCTAATTTTCACTACCTTCCTCTTACACACTACATAGGCTCCAGAGAAAAACAAAAACAACCCCCCCCTTTACATCCCCCCATAAGGAGACCACTCCTTTGTCTATCCTCAGGGACCCCGACAAAGGGAACCCACAGTGAGGTTCCTATAACCTTCCGTGAAACTTTTTCCCCAGGACGCCCCATAAACCAGCATATTCCTACACTTCGTCCTATAAAATCTAGCCGCCAACACTTTTATCCTCTTATCACCCCTTAATCCCCTCATTCCCCATGAAATGTCCAGATAATCCACTATGATATACATTATAGCCCTTCCAACATCCCTAGGCACTCCCCTTACATCTAGTAGTAAAGCCCTTAAAAGTGGCAAACGACCCCCCCGAACAGTCTGATAACCCCACCCATCCATGATCTCACCCCCTCCAAGGAGGTACAAAAGAAGACCACATGAAACGCCGTTTCAACATCGCCACAAAACTGACAAAAAGCCTCTTCCACAAACCCCATACAACCTTTATTCGCTGCCTGACCACGGTGGAGTGCGGTTGTGCTCAGCACCCCTCTTCTGTTTTCAGGTGAGCTACCTTAGTTCAGCAACAACCATTGAGTAGTGAGGACGTGCACTGCTCATTGGGATATCAAAATGGCAGAACATACAGTACGGAGAGTAAATACTATCTGCATAGAGCTGGTTCGTGGTACGTTAAGTGGAGATACGATGAACGTCCTTCTCCCTAACATCATCAGGGATATATATGGTATTCCCAACGAGGAATTGTATGGCGTCGCTCTTAATGGTTTAACAAGAATCTTTGTGAAATTTCTACGAGTCGGTTTCTACACAAGAATTGTCGAGCATTACCAGGAACAACGCATGAGTGTGAATTCAACGATGGATGTTGTGTTACATGACGTCTCTAAGTACTTCACATGGGTGAAGGTACGGAATGTACCCTTCGAGGCTACGGCTTATGGCCTACAGGAGTTTTTTCGCAGTTATGGGACAGTGCATTCTGCAACAATGGAGGTGTGGAGGGATGGTCCGTATGAAGGAATGCCGGAAGGTTCTTACACCCTTAAAATGTCTTTAACAAGGCCTATACCATCCTATGTTACGATGATCGGTTGTAGAACACAGGTTTATGTGTACTATGCTGGGTAACGGAAAACATGTTGTCTGTGTAGCTCTTATGAGCACATGGCAGCCCAGTGTCCTAGGAGGCGGGCTTCTCGAATTCTGGACACTCCAATTGTGATTCAACAGTCGTGTGATTTGGTGCCTGGCTCTGATGCCTCGGGACGCCGGAGGCCTGACCTCTGGAGCGAAGAGGTCGACCAGGAGGTGGCGGTGGCAGAGACGTGTGTCACTCTCCCAGGGGTGTCGGGGGAGTCGAAGGTGACATCTGAGGAGTCTTTCATCCAGGAAGCTTCAACCCAGGATGGTTTATTGGCAGATGTGATCAAGGATTTTTGGATGAGGAGGAACCCTGTGCAAAAGGTGTCCTCTGTTCATGTGAAGCTGGAGCGTTGGAGGGACAACAAATTGTGGAGGAAGACTTGAGTAAGATTGGGCTGGAGCGTGTGGTGGCCGTGGAGGTACACCAGGAGGATTCGTCTGAGGGTGATGTGTGTAAGTGGGAGTTCTAGGAAACGAACTGCGGCATCAAAGATAGACGAGGTCATTACCCCGGGGCAGAGGCCGGGGAAGAAGTCATGGGCAGCAGTTGTGGAGCCGATGTCACATAGTGGTAGAGGTGTGCCTGAGTTGCAAAGTGGAAAAGGGAGGGGGGAGGTGACTGCACAGGAAAACTCGAGTGGCAAAGGAACATGTAATATGAAAAGTGCAGTGGGTAAATCCCAGAGGCATAGGGGAAAACCGCCCCTTCTGTAATTTTCAGATGTGTCACGCTTAATGTTAATGGACTTAAGACTGAGGTCAAGAAAGTTTGGTTGGAGTGGTTTTTAACGTGGTTTGATGTTGACATATGCTTTTTGCAAGAGCATAATCACAGGACTGGTTGTGTGTTGCGGGTGAAAGGATATCGGATGTATGTAACCAGTGGTTTGCAATTGAAAGGTGGGGTAGCAGTGGCGGTAAAGGAGACCAGCCCCTTGCGTGTCATCGGTTGGGAAGAGGGGGGGTGGGAGGATCGTGAGGGTGGATGGCGTCTGGGGTGAGAGTCGAGCTAGTTTCGTAGGAGTTTACATGCCAGCAACTAGCAATATCAGGGTAAAAGTAGATTTTGTCAGAGAGGTATTGCTGTATCACTTGAGAGGTTTGCCTGCTGTAACAGTAAAAGGAGGTGATTGGAATTGTGTGATTAGGAGTGGTGATGTCGAACCGAGAGAGGCGGGTTGTGTGCTGAGTGTGCTGAGGGATGTATTGCGAGATATTGGGGTTGTTGATGTGGTGGGGAGGGGGGGATACCTAGTGGAGCATACGTTCGTCCGTAGGGGATATGAAGTGCGATTAGATAGAATTTATATTAAGCAGGGTATAGATGTTGTGAGGGTGCAAACCTTCGATGTGGGGTTTTCGGATCACAGGGCGGTAATAGCAGATTTGATGTGGAATGGAGTGGTGTGTATTTATTCTGGGTACTGGAAATTAAATGTAAGGCTTCTTAAGGAGGTGTGGGAGGGGCGTTTTTTAAGTGATTGGTGGTTACCGTTTTGGGAGGCTAGGAACAGGGAGATAGATCTGTTAGATTGGTGGGAAATGCAGGCAAAACCTGGAATAGCGAATTTTTTTAAGGTTAGGGGACGAGAAGAGGCGAGGTGGCATTTTGGGTTGCAAAATTATCTGGAGGGACAGTTGCAAGATTGTTATGTTGGGGGAGGTGGTAGGAGGGATGATATGGACAGTCTGCGGAGTAGAATCACTGAATTACACAATGATAGGTTTGATGCAATTAGGGTTAGGGCGGGGTTAGAGGATGTTTTGTGGGGTGATAAGCCGTCTGGGTATGTTTTACATAAATTTAGGGACCGACAGAGTGTAACAACCATTCTACAATTGGAGACAAGCCCTGGGGTGGGAGGGTATCCAGAGGGTCGGGTCCTATCCAATACGGAAAGTACGAGTCTCTATGCAGATAGTTGGTTTAGGGAGAAATGGAGTTGGAGGGAGGGGGGTTCCTGGGAGGGTATTTTTGAAGGGGGGTTCCATAACGTTTTAAGTGAGCAGGATAGAATGGGGTTGGAGGTTGGTATAAGTGAGGTTGAGGTGGAAGAGGCAGTTTTCAGGATGAGTACCGGGAAAACACCAGGGATAGACGGTATACCAAATGATTTTTATAGAGCACATTAGGGGTGTATTAGGCAGTGTTTTGTTAGGCTCTTGGACCATATGTTAACTAGTGGGAAGTTGGGTACATTGCAAAGTACGGGTGTCATAGTTTTGGTGCCAAAGAAGAGGGGGGTATAGAGTTGAGTGCTTACCGTGCAATATCTTTGATGTACGCGGATTACAAGGTTTTTGCGAAAATTTTGGGTAATAGACTGAGGAAGGTCATGGGGTCGGTGATACATGGGGGACAGTTTGGTATCCCGGGGAGGAGTATGCGGGTAGGTCATGGACGTATTCGGGATTTCCTTGAGGGTAGTAATAAGGGAGGTATTCTAGGTCTGGATTGGGAGAAAGCTTATGATTATGTGGATAGGGAATTTTTGATGGAGAGTATGGTGAGAATGGGTTTTGGAGGGAGGGTGGTTGGATGGATGAGGACTTTGTATGAGAATGCATCAATGAGAGTACAGGTAAATGGTAGGTTGGGTAGTTCTGTAAGCATGGGGAGGGGTTTAAGGCAGGGGTGTCCACTCTCCTAAATACTCTTTGCATGTATGCAGAATCCTTTCTATGTTCTGGTTGATGGTGGGATGGGAAGGATGGGGGAGAGTGGAGGATATTGTGGGAATATTGTTGGTTATGTAGATGATACAACTGTTTTACTTAATGAGATAGAAGATTTAAGTAAAGTGGGAAGGGTAATTGAGATTTTTGGGAATGCTACTGGAATCAGAGTTAATAAGCAGAAATCACGGTTGCTGGAGGTAGGCGCTTGGGTAGGAGGGACCTTGAGGGAGGAGTTTGGTTGGATAACTGTAGATAGGCTAAAGATTTGTGGGATTTTGATTTTGGCAGATGCACAGGATAGCAGGAGGGTTAATTCAGAAATGGTAATGGACAGAGCTTTGAGTAGGCTCAGGAGTCTAAGGGCCGGGGATGTAACCTTGCATCAAAGGGTTGTGGTGGTAAATACGCTGATTTATAGTAAGGTGTGGGGAGTGGCGGAAATTTACCCATTACGAAGTCAGGATATTATGGAATTACAAAGAAGAGTCTTAAGGTATGTGTGGGGTTATGGGAGGGCGTGGTTGGGCAAAGATGTGGTAATGACTGCGGTAAGGCAGGGAGGATTGGGATTGATTGCATTAGGGTCTAGGGTGAAGGCGCTATATGTGAAGCAGAGGTATATTCGGGCAGTGGGGGAAAGGGGTCTTCAGGTGGGGGAGGTGATGGGGGATATCCGTAAATGGTGGGGTGGCAGGGACTTAGTGGAGTGTGAAGATATGTTGTGGTTTATGTTAAAGGTACGCAATGTTAAAAAACTCAAGGCAAAACGGTTAGTGGGTGTGGGTCGTCGTCAGGAATCAATGCAAGGGATGGCAGTGTATCCCACATATGATTGGAGAGTGATATGGGTGGAATTTAGTAAATTAAGAATACCGGCAAGAGCGAGGGAATTAGTATATAGATTTCTTATGGGGACGTTAGCATCGAAAGAGGTGCTAAGACGAATGGGTTTTGTGAGAGAGGCGTCATGCGGTTTTTGTGGGGAAGTTGAAACGGCTTTTCATGTAGTATATTTTTGTTCTGCTTTGGAGGTGGTAAGATTGTGGTTGAAGAGGGTTTTCTTTTTATTAGGGGGGGACAGATATCACCCCTTAGGGCTTTAATGTTAGATATGGGAGGGGTACCCAAGGAGGTGGGGAGGGCTATCAGATATGTAATAGTTGATTACTTGTATGTTTCTTGGGGGATGAGGGAGGTGGAGGGGAACATTAGGATAAAAGCGTTGGCGGCGTGTTTTTATAGGACAGCATGTAGGAACAAACAATTATATGGGGGAAGGTGGGTAATTAGTTTTCCGGAGGGATATCGTGGACTTACTGTTGAACGTCTACTCTGTTTGGTGACGGGGTGAGAGGCAAGGGGTTGGTCTCTTCAGTGGTGTGTCCTCTTGGAGTGATTGGAAGCCTGATGAGGAAGGTTGATTGGTTTGCAAGGTGGTTGATGTGGGTAAAGTTTATTCGCAGGGAGCCGTCGGGGGCTCCGGGGTATGTAGACCTTATGAATTTGTAAAATCACAGAGTCAAAAGTTGTATGTGATTTTCGGTTTTTTCTCTTATTGTTATAAGAACCATTTTATATAGGAGGTTTATATTTATATGTATATTGTGAGGTTATGTTTTATATATTCGAATCTGATGATAGATTTAGCCTTGTCATACGTCTCCTTTTTATTGTATTGAATGGGTACATTATGCACTATGTACGAAAATATATAAGTATTTGATGGGGTTTATATATACCCTTATTTTGTATGGAAGGTCCTATTATATATCGAGTGTTAATCGGTAACATTAACTTTGTGTATGTGTAGGGTGTTTGGGGGAACCAATGTCTTAGGTATAGTTCTATCATTGAATGTAATATTTTTAGTTTATTTGCAGACAAGTCATTTAGCGCTTTATTTCTATGTATGATCCAGTTTGTTCTGTACGAACAAGTGCACATACACGTATGTGTGTATATGCATGCGTATATGTATACATATATATATGTTTACAGGACTCGTTCCTACATGTCTTATAACGACTCCGACTGTTTTTGTTTGGAAGTCGGTTGGTTGGGTTATTTTAGTAGAAATTGTTATCAATGACCATTCATTAGGAAAATTAATGTTTGTTATTTAGAACGGGGACTGTACATACGGGAGGGGGGGTAGAAGTGTCAGCTGTGTCTGCACTGGCAATAATGATTATTGTAAAAGGAGGGTTTGTAGGTTATGTATATGGTTGTGGGTTATGTATATGGTTGTAATATGGCCATGATCTATGGTGTTCTTTAAATGTACCGGGATTGTGTACTAGAGGTTTTTGTAATATCTAGTATGGTTTTTATTTTATACTCTTATACATTATTGTTTTTGTTCTATGTTTTAAATAAAAATATAAAAAAAAATAAGGATAAGGCTGCTGTAATTTGCCAGTCCCAAAAGAACTGACACGTATCTCAGAAAATTTTTTGTTGAAACCAACTTGCCAATCTAATTACTTAAAAACGAGATCCTAAGGGCTCGGTATCCTGGCTATCAAGGAAATTTTAAAACCAGTGAACATAACCATCAGGCTTAGAATTGTAACCCTGGAAACCACACTTATATCTCACTATGACAAACATTCTCGTGAAACATGGCGTACCATCCATACCTAATTTTCACTACCTTCCTCTTACACACTACATAAGCTCCTGAGAAAAACAAAAACAACCCCCCCTTTACATCCCCCCATAAGGAGACCACTCCTTTGTCTATCCTCAAGGACCCCGACAAAGGGAACCCACAGTGAGGTTCCTATAACCTTCCGTGAAACTTTTTCCCCAGGACACCCCATAAACCAGCATATTCCTACACTTCGTCCTATAGAATCTAGCTGTCAACGCTTTTATCCTCTTATCACCCCTTAATCCCCTCATTCCCCATGAAATGTCCAGATAATCTACTATGATATACATTATAGCCCTTCCAACATCCCTAGGCACTCCCCTTACATCCAGTAGTAAAGCCCTTAAAAGCGGCAAACGACCCCCCCCATCAGTCTGATAACCCCACCCATCCATGATCTCACCCCCTCCAAGGAGGTACAAAAGAAGACCACATGAAACGCCGTTTCAACATCGCCACAAAACTGACAAAAAGCCTCTTCCACAAACCCCATACAACGTAACACCTCCTTGGAAGCCAGAATCCCCATGATAAAACGATTCACTAATTCTCTTACTCTAGCCGGTATCCGAAGCTTACTAAAATCTTTCCAAATAACCCCCCAATCATACGTTGGATACACGGCTACCCCTTGCATAATTCCCTGACCTTTCACTACCCTCACCAACCTTTTCACTTTGATGTTATCCACCTGTTGCACTGTCAATAAAAATCTCAACATATCTTCACAAAACCTCAATTCCTTCCCACTCCACCATTTACGTGCCTCCTCCATAACTCTTCCTTCTTTAGTGCCTCTCACACCCCCTTCCCTCATATACCTCCGCTTGATATATACAGCCATTACTCTCAGTCCTAAAGGCAACAAACCTAAACCCCCTCTTCGAACATCAGTCATAACTACCTCCTTACTTAACCATGCCCTCCCAAATCCCCACACAAACTTCAGCACCCTCCTCTGCATTTCTACAATATCTCGTACCTCTAAGGGAAAAACCTCTGCCACCCCCCATACCTTGCTATAGACAAGTGAATTTACCACCACTACCCTCTGATGTAAAGCTAAGTCCCTCGCACTTAAACCTCCTAGTCTACTTAAAACCTTACCAATGACAGACTCCGAATTTACCCTTCTGCATGCCTGCACTTCCGCCATATACCATATCCCACATACCCTGATTGTGTCAACCACTGTCCATCCTAACCCCATCCCCAAGTCCCCCCCCCTATCCAATTACCGACCTCTAGTAACCTTGATTTCACCATATTAACTATCATTCCGGTATTCATACCAAACATCTGAATCACTCCACCCACCCTCCTTAACTCCTCCTTACCCTGTAGCAAAACAGTAGTATCATCCACATACCCAACGATGCCCCCTTTGCACCCCCCTTCCATCTCCTGTTTGTCAATCACCCTCTCAACAGACTCATAAAAAGGATTCTGCACACACACGCAAAGAGCAGCTGTGACATCGGACAGCCCTGCCTCAAACCTCTCTCCATGGGTACACTTCCACCCAACCTCCCATTGACCTGTACCCTTACCTCTGCCTCAGCATACAGGGTGTTCACCCACCTCACTGCCCCCTCCCGAAACCCCAACCTCTCTAAGCAAACCCCTAAGAAATCTCTGTCCACGCAATCATATGCATTCACCCAATCTAAACCTAGTATTCCCCCTCCTGTACATCTCTCTAGAAAATCCCTAATCAACCCATGTCCATCCCTCATCCTTCTTCCCGGAATTCCCAACTGCCCCCTATGTAACACTAAACCCAACACTTTCCTCATTCTGTTGCCCAAAACCTTAGCAAAAATCTTGTAATCCAAGCACATTAACGTAATCGCACGGTAATCATTCAAAACTCGGCATTCCTTCTTTTTGGGCACTAAAACCGTGACACCCGTTCTTTGCGATTTCCCCATCCTCCCACTACTTAACATACAATTCAAAACCCTCACCAGACAATGCTGTACACTCCCCCAATGACACCTATAAAAATCGTTTGGTATGCCGTCTATGCCTGGGGTTTTACCCTGGCACATCCCAAAAACTGCCTCCTCCACCTCCTCTACACTAATACTACCCTCGAGTCTGTCACTGTCCTGCTCACTTAATACCCTATTAAACCCTTCATCCCCAAAACGTCCCTCACCCACTCCCCCGCCAACCCTCCTCCACTTCTCCCTAAACCAAAAATCTGCATACAAACTAATATTTTCCGTGGTGGATAGGCCTTGACCCTCCTCAAAGCCACCCCCCCCCCTGTACCTGCCTCAATATACGCCAAGGTGGTTTTCGCCTGCCGTTCCTTAAACCTCATTAATACAAAACCCGATGGCCTATCCCCCCTTAAAACATCCTCCAACCCCGCCCTAACTCGAATTGCCTCAAATTTTTCATTGTGAATTTCCGCCAACCTATTTCGCAAATGTTCCATGTCCTCACTCCGCCCCACCCGTTCCTCTGCATAACAGTCATTTAACTGACCCTCAAGAAAATTTTGTAGACCATAGCTCCACCTCGCCATCTCCTTACCCTGTACTTTAAAAAATTTCGCGATTTCAACTTTAGCCCTCATTTCCCACCAATCCAACAAATCCATTTCCATATTCCTAGTCTCCCAAAAGGATTTCCACCAATCTTCAAACCCTGTAGGGTCACCCTCATCCCTAAGTAGCCTCACATTTAATTTCCAGTATCCTGCATGAACTCTCACTATGCCATCTACCCTCAAATCTGCTATAACAGCACGATGATCTGAAAAACCCACATCGTTAGTCCTCACCCTCTCCACACCTATGCCCTGCCTAACATAAATCCTATCTAACCGTGCCTCATATCCCCTACGAATAAAAGTGTGCTCCACTCCATATCCCCTACTTCCCACCACATCTACCACTCCAACATCTCGCAAAACATCCCGCAGAACCCCCAAAACACAACCCGTCCCCCTCGGAACCACATCACCATTCCTAATGACACAATTCCAATCCCCACCAATCACCGTAAAAGCAGGTAAACCTCTCAAGTGATATACCAGAACATCGCGTACAAAATCCACCTTCACTCTAGCGTTACTAGTTGCTGGCATGTACACACCTACAAAACTAATCCTCCTGGCCCCCCAAAACCCATCCACCCAGACAACCCTCCCTCCCCCCCCTCCTCCCAACCCAGGATACGCAAAGGACTGGTCTCTTTTACCGCTACAGCCACACCTCCTTTCAACCTCAAAGCATCACATGTAAACAACCTATAACCTTTCAACAACAACTCACATCCTAACCTATGGTTATGTTCCTGCAAAAAACAGACATCAATACTAAATCTCCTCAAAACCCACTCTAACCATACCCTCTTGACCTCGGTTTTAAGACCGTTTAAATTGAAAGTTACACACCTGAATTTTACAAGAATGGCGGCTTACCCCTGTGCCGCTGAGGCTTACTTGGTCCTCCTTTCATAGGTCTCGGTCCTTCTCTATCAATCCCTCGTTCCTGCCCTCCATCCCCTCCCTGTTCCTTCCCGCCGAACTTCCCATTGCCCCCCCTCTCCTCCCGGACTTGCCTTTGCTACCACAGCTGCCCACATCTTCTTCCCAGGCCTCTGCGCTGGTGTGAGGACTTCGTCCATGTCTGATGCCCCCGCTGATCTCTTGCGGGAGCTACCCTCTACACGCATATCTTCTGCAACCACATCTTCTTGATGGACCTCCACCACCACATTGCTCTCCTTTCGAACCTCACTCAAGTCTTCCTTACCCTGCTTCTATTCATCCATCACCTTGACATCACCTGACCTCACATCACTTTCCACACCATGCTCCGACTCTTCCAAAAAATCCTTCAGCACAGCCTCCAAAATCCCTTCCCGAGCTGAATCTGTAGTACCTAACGGTCTGTCTGACAGCGATATTCCCTCCCCCCCTCCGTTTCCACTGGTAGTGTAACACGTCTCCAAAACCACCTCTGCTCTGTCGACCTCCTCACTCCATAGGCCTGTACTCCGGCTTTCCACTTCACCCGTCATAACGTCCGTGGCTTCTAATGGCGTATCCACAGAAGCTGTCTCCTGATGCCTAGGGCCCTGTCTCCTGGGGCATTGTGCCACCATGTGCTCATAAGAGTCACATAAACGGCACGTCTTCCTCTGCCCCGCATAGTGTACAAAAACCTGTGTTCTATGGCTATGCAATGTGACATGTGATGGTATCGGCCTCCTCAGGGTCATTTTCAGTGTGAAGGATCCTTCCGGCAGCCCCTCATAAGGGCCGTCCCTCCACATTCCCATGCTCGCCGAGTGTACTGTCCCATAACCACTGAACACATCTTGCAGGCTGTATGCTGTTGCCTCGAAAGGTACATTCCTTACCTTCACCCAAGTAAAATACTTAGACACATCATGCAAGCATACTTCCACTGCCGAATTGATAATCATCCTCCTTTCTTGAAATTCGTCGACGATGGTAGAGTAGAAGTCAGCTCTCATGAACTTCACGAAGACCCTTGACATACCATTCAGTGCCACACCATACAGCTCTTCACTGGGGATGCCATAACAGTCCCTGATAATGCTTGGCAGGAGAACGTTCATCGTGGCGTTGCTTAAAGATCATCTAACCAGCTCAATGCAGACAGTATTTATGCGCCGGTTCATTCGGTCCGCCATCTTGGTGCTAATGCTATGTTTTCCTCACCAGGTGGCGTGCAAGAGAAACTGTAGAACAGTCCTCTCTCCCCGCAGGTCGAGAGACGAATGATGTGGGACTGAGACAGGGGTGCCCCATGTCTCAGATCCTATTTGCATGTCTACAAGATCCTTTATATAGGATGATTAATGTTGGGGTAGATGAATGGGGGGTATGGCAGTGGGGTGCTCCTGGTATAGTTGGGTATGTTGGCGATACAATGGTTTTAGTTGGGGGAGAGGAGGGATTAAGGAATGTAGGTCGAATCGTTGAGATATTTAGTGGGGCAACAGGTATGTGTCTTAATGGAGTTAAGTCTAAATTGTTATGCTTGGTTCATGGTTGGGAGGGAACTTAGGACAAAAGTATGGTTGGCAGGTAGTAGATCAAATTAAAGTATGTGGACTATTATACAGAAGGGCAGGGCAAGAAGCTAGAGAGGTCAGGTCCGTAAGGGTTGTGCAAGGAGTGCCCCTCAAGGAAGGTTCCTTGATGTTGGTGAGGGGCTCTTGATTTAGGGAATTGGATCTGTGCTCCAGTTCCCCGAATTAAGCCTGAATGCCTTCCACATCCCCCCCCAGGCGCTGTATAATCCGCCGGGTTTAGCGCTTCCCCTTTGATTATAATAATAATGTGCAAGGAGTATTAAGGAGATTGGGGGGAGTACAGACGAGTGGGCTGACGATCCATCAGACAGTCATAGTTATAAATACAGTCATTTACTCTAAATTGTGGCAAGTGGCAGTGGTTTATCCGTTGATGAAGAATGATGTGAGGTTGGTGCAAAAGAAGGTAATGCGTTTTATTTGGGGATATGGTTATCATTGGCTTAAGCAGACAGTCGTGACAACACCATTGGGGAGGGGAGGATTAGGATTAATTCCACTGTGTAGTAGACTGAAAAGCATGTATGTGAAACATAGTTATATATGGTTGGGAGGGGATCGGGGTGTAAGGGTGAGTGAGGTTATGGATGATGTGCAGCAGTGGTGGTGGGGGGGGTAGGGAATTGGAGGAGTGTATGTGTATGTTGAGATTTTTATTGAGGGTTAGCAAACCGGGAAAAGTGTTGATGCGAGTTTTGGGGAGGACTGTGAGGGGTAATGAGGTGATGGAGGGGGAGAGTGTCTTTCCTTTATATATATTTTTTTTAGAATTTATTAAAACAAATATACAATATAAAAATTAAATACAGAGACATCAAGTGTGAACAAAAGTGTCTCCTTACTATAAAACATAACACACAGGTCATCCTGTGGAAAAGTTTACATTCCAGCTGTTGCAAATTACCCTTAAGTGATCCATGCCTGATTACAACATACTGAAATAAAGAAATACCATAATCTCTTCGCGTCCTAAAAAATTCTCCTACCACAAAAAGAAAGTCTTCCAACCTGATTTTATAAATCTTATAACCCCTTTTTCTCTTCATGACAACTGCAATATAATCTGATGACCTGCCCCATACCATATATGTGTAAGTACATATTTTACTATACATAAAAACAAATAAAAAATAACATGCCCGAAAAGTATACTCATAAGAGTATAATTACCTTATAATACCATGATAAATACCATCGAATCTGATGTCCTTCCTTAGATCATATATGTTTAAATACATATTTTACAATATATAAAAAATGACAAGATAACTTACCGGAAAATAAAACTCAGAGTATAATTATCATCCTACATGGCTACCCAAACCTGAGTTAATACTTTTCTTTTACGTAAAAAACCTTACAGACTTATACTACACATGTTCCTATAAAAAACCATTCAACCCAACTCCCGTACATCACCTTTATTATCAAAAGCAAGTTCCCCCTTTGTAAACCCGCCGTTGACCATTCCCAAACTCGCTATCACACCAAATTGCCTTACTTATGTTACACATTACTAAATTGCCTTACTTATGTTACACATTACTAAATTGCCTTACTTATGTTACACATTACTAAATTGCCTTACTTATGTTACACATTACTAAATTGCCTTACTTATGTTACACATTACTAAATTGCCTTACTTATGTTACACATTACTAAATATATATATATATATATATATATATATATATATATATATACAAGGAATTCGCGAGAGCATGCGAAATATACACAAACACTGATCTCTGGCTGAAGGAGACTCGAACCTACGAACCTTAGGACAAGGTACACAGTGCTTTACCAATCTACCCACACTGGACCAATACCTTGGCGTGTAGCATGAGCTACACGTTTGATCCAAGGCAGCCAGCTTTCAGGGAGAAGGCTTACAGCTTTTCATCTCATCCCCTGCATGCATCAGCCTTACTAGAGATTTGAACAATGCAAGGAATTCGCGAGAGCATGCGAAATATACACAAACACTGATCTCTGGCTGAAGGAGACTCGAACCTACGAACCTTAGGACAAGGTACGCAGTGCTTTACCAATCTACCCACACTGGACCAATACCTTGGCGTGTAGCATGCGCTACACGTTTGATCCAAGGCAGCCAGCTTTCAGGGAGAAGGCTTACAGCTTTTCATCTCATCCCCTGCATGCATCAGCCTTACTAGAGATTTGAACAATGCAAGGAATTCGCGAGAGCATGCGAAATATATACAAACACTGATCTCTGGCTGAAGGAGACTCGAACCTACGAACCTTAGGACAAGGTACGCAGTGCTTTACCAATCTACCCACACTGGACCAATACCTTGGCGTGTAGCATGAGCTACACGTTTGATCCAAGGCAGCCAGCTTTCAGGGAGAAGGCTTACAGCTTTTCATCTCATCCCCTGCATGCATCAGCCTTACTAGAGATTTGAACAATGCAAGGAATTAGCGAGAGCATGCGAAATATACACAAACACTGATCTCTGGCTGAAGGAGACTCGAACCTACGAACCTTAGGACAAGGTACGCAGTGCTTTACCAATCTACCCACACTGGACCAATACCTTGGCGTGCAGGGGATGTGATGAAAAGCTGTAAGCCTTCTCCCTGAAAGCTGGCTGCCTTGGATCAAACGTGTAGCTCATGCTACACGCCAAGGTATTGGTCCAGTGTGGGTAGATTGGTAAAGCACTGCGTACCTTGTCCTAAGGTTCGTAGGCTCGAGTCTCCTTCAGCCAGAGATCAGTGTTTGTGTATATATATATATATATATATATATATATATATATATATATATATATATATATATATATATTTATCTCGGCACGACACATGTCGTGCCGAATAGGCAGAACTTGCGATCTTGGCTTAAATAGCAACGTTCATCTTGCCATATAGGACAAGCGAAAATTTGTGTATGCAATAATTTCGCCAAGATCATTCTGAACCTAACGAAAAAAATATATTTCACTGAGTTTGTTTAGAATTAAATTATTTTAAACAAATCTAAAATATATTTTGGTGGGTTAGGCTAAAATAAATTGTTCTTGTTATTATAAGGTTAGATAAGTTTTCTAAGATTCTTTTGATGCAAAATTAAAATTTTTTACTTTAACATTAATGAAAAAAAATATATCTTTAAAAGTATAAGAGAAAATTTTAGAAAGGACTTAATTTTAAATGAGTTCTTGCTAATTGACCAGTTTTACATATTCGGCACGACATATATATATATATATATATATATATATATATATATATATATATATATATATATATATATATATATATATATATATATATATATATATATATATATATATATATATATACAGACCTCCTGAAAAAAGTAAACGATGGTTCCACTATCTTAAATGCTCCACCAACCATCAAGGCATGGCACAACTTACTACTTTTTGGCAATGTCTGCTTAGCTGTGCCGGAAAGAAGAGGAAAGAGGCTAGCCTCAATGATAATTAAATCCTTAAGAGATTTTCCTAGAGTTGATAACCTCATTTGCCTTCCCCGTCAACACAAAAAAGGGAGAGGCAGAACCCCCACTCACTCTACTGACAGTGAAAAAGTCAGAGTCCAGGTGAGCAAGAAAATTGAAGCGGGCAACACAGTGGGGGCAATAAGAATTATTACCAGTGAAGATACAGTTGCTCCCAGGGATGCTGACACGGCTGAAGCACTTAGAGGAAAGCACCCTGCCAGGGAAACCAGTGGCACCAACAGTTCCAACACCTCTGTCCCCACTATGGAACCATTGATAGTGGAAGACTCAGACATTTACAAAGCAATAATGTCGTTCCCATCTGGCTCTGCTGGGGGTTACACTGGAATAAGGCCACAGCATTTAAAGGAAATGGTTAATCCAGTTATTGGGGAAATTGCAGAGACACTGCTTTCAGAGATCACAAGGTTCGTCAACAATTCCTTGGCTGGTCTGATCCCTGATGAAATTAGACCTTTCTTTTTTGGTGCAACACTTTGTGCACTTAAAAAGAAGGATGGAGGAATTCGGCCAATTGCAGTAGGCAACACCTTACGCCGCCTCGTATCCAAAGCTGCTGTCCGAAGTATTCGTGCACAGGCAGCCATGATGCTTCAACCAAACCAGCTTGGCTTTGGGGTCTCTCAAGGAAGTGAAGCAGCGGTTCATGCAACAAGGGCATATATCAACAACCTGCCTGAGGACAATGCAGTGGTAAAATTAGATTTCAAGAATGCGTTCAATCTCCTGAAAAGAGACGTGGTATTAGCAGCAGTACAAGAACATTTCCCTGGTCTCTTCCCTTTTGTTTCAGCCGGGTATAGCAAGGAATCAATGCTTCTCTTTGGAGAGCATGAAATTACATCATCGGAGGGTGTCCAACAAGGAGATCCTCTTGCACCATTTCTCTTCTGTATAGCAGTTAGGGAAATCACAGTCAGACTGACCAGCGAGCTAAACATCTGGTTCCTAGATGATGGCACACTAGCAGGTACAAAAGAGTCCCTCCTACATGACCTTACACAGGTAATGACACGGGGACAGGAAATGGGTCTCATCCTGAATCCATCCAAATGTGAAATCATCTCAGTCAGTCAACAAGTGATAAATGCAGTGAGATCAAAACTACCAGGAGCAGCAGTCATTGCCCCCACAAATAGTGTCTTGCTAGGAGCACCTCTGGGAAGCAATGCCATTGACACAATTCTCAGGAAGAAATTGGAGGAGTTAAGGAGAATGGAACAACGAATAGGCAATCTGGACACTCACGATGCCTTGTACCTCCTCACAAAGTGCTTGAGTCTGCCCAGGTTGACATATTTCCTAAGATGTGCACCTTCATATCATAACCCTATACTGCACGAATATGACAGTATTCTGAGGCAGATTTTTACGAAAGTACTTAACCTTACTCTAGAAGACGGGCAGTGGAACCAAGCCACACTTCCAGTCAGACTAGGAGGCATTGGTGTCCGTAAGTCATCACAGATTGCGTTACCTGCTTTTCTGTCCTCGTGTATTGCATCCAGAGAGCTTGTAGCAGCGATTCTCCCTGAACATCTTAGGGACAAAAATTCATTGACGGAGCAATGATCTGGGATAATCTAACGGGCTCTGGAGCCAGACCTGCTCCCCCCAACAACTACAAACAATCGCACTGGGATGGTCCAATAGTGGGAAATATTGCCTCAACAATGCTTCAGAGTGTGTCAGGGAAGGATAGAGCCCGCCTCCTGGCAGTGAGAGCCCCTCATGCTGGGGACTTTCTGTTGGCTGTTCCCAACTCCAGCCTTGGCACACGTCTCGACCCACAGACCATCCGCATCGGTGTTGCCCTTCGACTTGCCGCCCCTATTCTCGCCGAACACAGGTGTATTTGTGGCAGTGAAGCAGCAGACCGATTCGGGTACCATGGTCTTGTGTGCCATAAATCCGAGGGAAAGATTGCAAGACATGAGGAGGTTAATAACATTATCAAGAGGAGCCTCACAACAGCTGGATGCCCAGCAGTAAGGGAGCCACTGCAACTATGCAGATCTGATGGCAGCCAGAAGCGTCCAGATGGTATCACCCTTCAAGCCTGGACAGATGGGAAGCAGGTGGTGTGGGACTATACATGTGCATCTACCTTGGCTGATACCTATCTCCAATACACCAGGGAGGAAGGAGGGGCAGCTGCCAGCTTCAGGGAGTCCCAAAAGTCTAGAAAATATGGAGAACTTGCCCATCATTATATGTTTGTTCCCATAGGCTCAGAGACCCTTGGCTCATGGGGAAAGAGTGCATCTAAATTCCTTAAGGAGCTGGGAAAAAGACTCATCAGGGTAACTAGGGATCCCAGGGCAGCTAGTTTTCTGTTCCAGCGGCTCAGTGCGGCTGTTCAAAGGGGTAATGCCTGCTGTATTTTGGGCACACGCCCCAGCTCTGAGGAGCTGGATGAGATTTTCACCTTATAATCGGTGATACACACGTAACAACATGTACCGTATATGCCACCTTTATATCAATAATGTATCTCTTAAATCTTCTGTACCATATTATGTAATAAAATATTCCTATTAGTAAAAAAAAAATAAATATTTAAAGATGGGGTGGTAGGGGAAGTGGAATATTCAAACGGCTTCAGGAAGAAATCCAAATATTTTTCCTTGAAGCCTTTTTATCCACTTCTCCGAGGCTATGGGTCCCACAATTTACACCAGAGGTGGATATATATATATATATATATATATATATATATATACATATATATATATATATATATATATATATATATATATATATATATATATATATATATATATATATATATATATATATATATATATATATATATATATATATATATATATATATATATATATATATATATATATATATATATATATATATATATATATATATATATATATATATATATATATATATATATGCAATAAGATCACAGTAAACAGGTGATTTCAGAATATGCAAAACAATCACTCTGAAAGAATAGAGAAATTCCAAGCGCTTTCGTGACTACTCACATTATCAAGGAACTATGAAAGTAAAGCATCCAAGGAAGGTGTATAAGAAGTCTGGCTAACACCTCACTATCAGATCCCACAACTGTTAAACACCTGACGTGCGCCAGCCCAACTGGACAGGTCCTTTGCACAATGTAAATATACACCATTTCCTTGGAAAATTAAATAGCTTAGCCCATTCTATAAACTTTAATGTTGAGTTTGAAGAAAATAACTCATTGCCTTTTCTAGATGTTTTAATTATTAAGGGTAATAATGAATTCAAATTTAAAATTTACAGAAAACCTACAAATAACTGTTCCTATGTCCACTATTATTCTTCGCATCAAGATAGAGTCAAACTGTCTGTTTTCTCATCAATGTTTTTGAGAGCTTTACGAATTTGTAGTCCTGAGTTCATAGATGAGGAAATATCCAAAATTTATGAAATAGGTAATGATTTAAAATACCCAAGAAATGTAACTGATAAATCTTTTAAAGTTGCTAGAAATACTTTTTACAATCCAGAAAGGGACAACCAACCTTATTCAACTAAAAATATGTTGGTTCTCCCTTACCATGAAAGCTTGGTTGATATGCCTTCTCTTCTTAAGACTTTTAATATTAAAGTTGTATTAAAATATCTTGATACAGTAAAAAAACTTTTGATAAACAATTCCCCCCAAAATGCTGATGGATGTGTCTATAAGATTCCTTGTAAAATTTGCAATAAATTTTATTACAGTCAAACTGGTAAAAATCTCGAACTAAGATTAAAACAACGTAAATATAGCATTAGAACTGGACAAGATTCCAATGCTCTATTTATTCATGTAAGAGATTTTAACCATCCAATTGATTTTCAAAAAGTTGAGAAAGTTGTATCAAGCAAGTCCATGGTCGACAGGAATATAATTGAATCTTGTTTCATAAAAAGCAGTTTTGACAATAACATGAATATTTCCTTTGGTTTATATAAATTAGATCCATTTATAATTAATAGAATTTGGGAAGAATTTAATAATACACTGGACAAATAATAATTTTTAAAATTTTCTTGGGTAGGATAGTTTGTTTGTGAGTTGTGCAAAGGACCTGTCCAGTTGGACCGGCGCGCGTCAGGTGTTTAACTGTTGTGGGATCTGATAGTGAGGTGTTGGCCAGACCCCTTATATACCTTCCTTGGATGTTTTACTTTCATAGTTCCTTAATAATGTGAGTAGTCACGAAAACGCTTGGAATTTCTCTATTCTTTCAGAGTGGTTGTTTTGCATATATATATATATATATATATATATATATATATATATATATATATATATATATATATATATATATATATATATATATATATATATATATATATATATATATATATATATATATATATATATATATATATATATATATATATATATATATATATATATATATATATATATATATATATATATATATATATATATATATATATCGTGCCGGATATGTAAAACTGGTCAATTAGCAAGAACTCATTTAAAATTAAGTCCTTTCTGAAATTTTCTTTTATACGTTTAAAGATATATTTTTTTCATTAACATTAATGCAAAATTTTTTAATTTTGCACCAAAAGAATCTTAGAAAACTTACCTAACCTCATTATAACAAGAACAATTTATTTTAGCCTAACCCAACTAAATATATTTTAGATTTGTTTACAATAATTTAATACTAAATAAACACAGTGAAATATATTTTTTTCGTTAGGTTCAGAATGATTTTGGCGAAATTATTGCATACACAAATTTTCGCTTGTCCTATATGGCAAGATGAACGTTGCTATTTAAGCCATGATCGCAAGTTCTGCCTATTCGGCACGACATATATATATACATATATATTTTATTTTATTATCACACTGGCCGATTCCCACCAAGGCAGGGTGGGCCGAAAAAGAAAAACTTTCACCATCATTCACTCCATCACTGTCTTGCCAGAAGGGTGGTTTACACTACAGTTTTTAAACTGCAACATTAACACCCCTCCTTCAGAGTGCAGGCACTGTACTTCCCATCTCCAGGACTCAAGTCCGGCCTGCCGGTTTCCCTGAACCCCTTTATAAATGTTACTTTGCTCACACTCCAACAGCACGTCAAGTATTAAAAACCATTTGTCTCCATTCATTCCTATCAAACACGCTCACGCATGCCTGCTGGAAGTCCAAGCCCCTCGCACACAAAATCTCCTTTACCCCCTCCCTCCAACCTTTCCTAGGCCGACCCCTACCCCGCCTTCCTTCCACTAAAGACTGATACACTCTTGAAGTTATTCTGTTTCGCTCCATTCTCTCCACATCTCCGAACCACCTCAACAACCCTTCCTCAGCCATCGGGACAACAGTTTTGGTAATCCCACACCTCCTCCTAACTTCCAAACTACGAATTCTCTGCATTATATTCACACCACACATTGCTCTCAGACATGACATCTCCACTGCCTCCAGCCTTCTCCTTGCTGCAACATTCATCACCCATGCTTCACACCCATATAAGAGCGTTGGTAAAACTATACTCTCATACATTCCCCTCTTTGCCTCCAAGGACAAAGTTCTTTGTCTCCACAGACTCCTAACTGCACCACTCACCCTTTTCCCCTCATCAATTCTATGATTCACCTCATCTTTCATAGACCCATCTGCTGACACGTCCACTCCCAAATATCTGAATACATTCACCTCCTCCATACTCTCTCCCTCCAATCTGATATCCAATCTTTCATCACCTAATCTCTTTGTTATCCTCATAACCTTACTCTTTCCTGTATTCACTTTCAATTTTCTTCTTTTGCACACCCTACCAAATTCATCCACCAATCTCTGCAACTTCTCTTCAGAATCTCCCAAGAGCACAGTGTCATCAGCAAAGAGCAGCTGTGACAACTCCCACTTTATGTGTGATTCTTTATCTTTTAACTCCACGCCTCTTGCCAAGACCCTCGCATTTACTTCTCTTACAACCCCATCTATAAATATATTAAACAACCACGGTGACATCACACATCCTTGTCTAAGCCCTACTTTTACTGGGAAATAATTTCCCTCTTTCCTACATATAATATATACATATATATATATATATATATATATATATATATATATATATATATATATATATATATATATATATATATATATATATATATATATATATATATATACATACACAAATAAATATACATACACACACACACACACCTTTTATCATGCTTAACACAATAATTGAAAATTTTTTGGAACCAAGTTTGTTGTCCTTGTATATACTGTAAAATACACAAAATATGAACAGTATGTAAAACCGATATGAGCTCAAAGTAGCTGGTGTAGCCAACTGCTCATAATACGTTGATTATCCCCTCTTTAGTGGTGCTACTGCACAGGACACTTTACCTTAATAATTCTTTGTTAAGCACAACACTGTAGTGTTGCACTACAGTTGCAACACTGTAGTGTTGCACTACAGTTGCAACACTGTAGTGTTGCACTACAGTTGCAACACTGTAGTGTTGCACTACAGTTGCAACATACCTCTCAAAAACAACACCACATATGACATAGCCTTCCAAACCATACAAACTCTCCAGATAACCTTACCTCATGCACTCACCCTCCAATACTTATATATCCCCGCTAAAAAGGAAAACTGTCCCTTGATCTATACTTAGTGTGGCACATTAATGAGTCCCTTTACTGTAATATTTCTGTATGAGTTCGGAAAACGTGTTCTCCACTGTTTCCCATAAATGACTTTATTTCTACATACCGTACGATATATTCCTGCTGCAATCGCCCTAATTCTAATCCCCCACCTTTGTCCCTCAATCCCCAAGAAAAATACAAGAAATCTGCCACTATGTACATAATAGCTCTTCTCACGTCTTCAGAGACCCCTCTTACTTCGAATGTTAGGGCTCTCAGAATCTCTACATTACCTCCGCCCATCAACCTAAAAACTCTTGCCAACCACAACCGTACCTCCCCCAACTCTTTACAGAAATAAACTGCATGAAAAGCTGTTTCCGGTTCCTCACACTTTTCGCATGTCGCTTCCCTCACCAAACCCATTACACACAAGGCAAACTCTGAAGCTAAATTTCCCATTACAAATCTATAAACTAACTCCCTCACCCTCGGCATTAATCTAAGCTTCCGGAAATCATACCAAATCTTACCTCAATCATACAAGGGGTATACCGATACCCCTTGCATGGTTTCCGGTTTCCTACTCATCTCCACCAACCTTCCAACCTTAAGTTTTGCTGCCTCTCCGACGACTAACAATAACCTGAGCATAGTCTACCATTCAATTAATTCCTTTCCTCCCCACCTCCGTCGCACATCCTCCATCACTTTCCCAACTCTTACCCCTCTCACCCCCCCCCCTCCCACATAAACCTCTGTTTTACATACATGGCCTTTACTCTCGGCCCCAGTGCCAAAAGTCCTACTCCTCCTCTTCGTACATTTGACATGACCACCTCTTTACTGAGTCATGCCCTCCCAAAACCCCACACAAAACGGAGTGCCCTCCTCTGTATCTCATGTATCTCCTGCACCCGTAAAGGATACACCACAGCAACATTCCACACTTTACTATACACCAATGAATATATTATAATCGCCCTTTGCAATAAAGTAACATCCCCGGCTGTTAGGCTCCGTATCCTTTTCACTACCTTCTCTCCTACCAACTTCGAGTTCACTCGACGAGCCTCCTGCTCATCAGCCATATATAGAACTCCACAAATTTTCAACCGTTCCACCACTTCTTTTCCAAACTCCAACCCCATTCCACCTCCCACCCAAGCACTTATCTCTAATAATTTTGATTTAGCTATGTTGACGCTCATTCCTGACGCCCTCCCAAAAACCTTCAAGACCCTCACTATTGTTCTCAATCCTTCTACACCAGTGATCAGTACAGTTGTATCGTCCACATATCCTACCACCACATTAAACCCCACCCCCTCCCCATGTAAAATCCCCTTTCCCTCAACCATTTTATAAAACGGGTGCTGTATGCATGCGAACAAAATTTAAGACATAGGACACCCCTGTCTCAGACCCCTCTCCATTTCCAAAATCCTGCCCAACCTACCATTAATTTGCACCTGTATCACCGCCCCAGAATACAGTATCTCAACCCACTTTACAGCTCCCTCACCAAAACCCAGACGTCTCAAACTGGCCCCCAGAAACTCCCTATTCACACCGTCATATGCATTCTCCCAATCAATACCTAAAATTCCACCCTGATTGCAACCCTTCAAAAATTCCCTAATCCGGCTATGCCCATCTCTCATGCTACGTCCCGGAATCCCCAACTGTCCCTTATGTAGTATACCTCCTATCATCCTCTTCATCCTATTCCCTAGTATCTTCGCAAAAATCTTATAGTCTGAACACATTATAGATATGGCCCTGTACGTGCTCAGTGTTCTTCCCTCCTGCTTTTTCCTTACTAACACGACCACACCCGTCCACTGTGTCATTCCTAACTTACCTTCCCTCAGCATACAATTAATTCATAACCTGTACCAGACAATACTTTATATGGTCCCATTGAACTATAAAAATCATTCGAAATCCCATCTATTCCTGGCGCTTTTCCCATACTTAAATTGAGCACTGCCTCTTTCACTTCATCCATACTAATTTCACCATCTATTCCAACTATCTCCTCCCCACAGGTCCCCAAGGCTTGCACCCCTTCCCTTCCTCACAAACTATCCCAACTTTTCCCTTCCTCACAAACTATCCCAACTTTTCCCTTCCTCACAAACTATCCCAACTTTTCCCTTCCTCACAAACTATCCCAACTTTTCCCTTCCTCACAAACTATCCCAACTTTTCCCTTCCTCACAAACTATCCCAACTTTTCCCTTCCTCACAAACTATCCCAACTTTTCCCTTCCTCACAAACTATCCCAACAAACTATCCCAACTTTTCCCTTCCTCACAAACTATCCCAACTTTTCCCTTCCTCACAAACTATCCCAACTTTTCCCTTCCTCACAAACTATCCCAACTTTTCCCTTAATCACAAACTATCCCAACTTTTCCCTTCCTCACAAACTATCCCAACTTTTCCCTTCCTCACAAACTATCCCAACTTTTCCCTTCCTCACAAACTATCCCAACTTTTCCCTTCCTCACAAACTATCCCAACTTTTCCCTTCCTCACAAACTATCCCAACTTTTCCCTTCCTCACAAACTATCCCAACTTTTCCCTTCCTCACAAACTATCCCAACTTTTCCCTTCCTCACAAACTATCCCAACTTTTCCCTTCCTCACAAACTATCCCAACTTTTCCCTTCCTCACAAACTATCCCAACTTTTCCCTTCCTCACAAACTATCCCAACTTTTCCCTTCCTCACAAACTATCCCAACTTTTCCCTTCCTCACAAACTATCCCAACTTTTCCCTTCCTCACAAACTATCCCAACTTTTCCCTTCCTCACAAACTATCCCAACTTTTCCCTTCCTCACAAACTATCCCAACTTTTCCCTTCCTCACAAACTATCCCAACTTTTCCCTTCCTCACAAACTATCCCAACTTTTCCCTTCCTCACAAACTATCCCAACTTTTCCCTTCCTCACAAACTATCCCAACTTTTCCCTTCCTCACAAACTATCCCAACTTTTCCCTTCCTCACAAACTATCCCAACTTTTCCCTTCCTCACAAACTATCCCAACTTTTCCTTTCCTCACAAACTATCCCAACTTTTTCCTTCCTCACAAACTATCCCAACTTTTCCCTTCCTCACAAACTATCCCAACTTTTCCCTTCCTCACAAACTATCCCAACTTTTCCCTTCCTCACAAACAATCCCAACTTTTCCCTTCCTCACAAACTATCCCAACTTTTCCCTTCCTCACAAACTATCCCAACTTTTCCCTTCCTCACAAACTATCCCAACTTTTCCCTTCCTCACAAACTATCCCAACTTTTCCCTTCCTCACAAACTATCCCAACTTTTCCCTTCCTCACAAACTATCCCAACTTTTCCCTTCCTCACAAACTATCCCAACTTTTCCCTTCCTCACAAACTATCCCAACTTTTCCCTTCCTCACAAACTATCCCAACTTTTCCCTTCCTCACAAACTATCCCAACTTTTCCCTTCCTCACAAACTATCCCAACTTTTCCCTTCCTCACAAACTATCCCAACTTTTCCCTTCCTCACAAACTATCCCAACTTTTCCCTTCCTCACAAACTATCCCAACTTTTCCCTTCCTCACAAACTATCCCAACTTTTCCCTTCCTCACAAACTATCCCAACTTTTCCCTTCCTCACAAACTATCCCAACTTTTCCCTTCCTCACAAACTATCCCAACTTTTCCCTTCCTCACAAACTATCCCAACTTTTCCCTTCCTCACAAACTATCCCAACTTTTCCCTTCCTCACAAACTATCCCAACTTTTCCCTTCCTCACAAACTATCCCAACTTTTCCCTTCCTCACAAACTATCCCAACTTTTCCCTTCCTCACAAACTATCCCAACTTTTCCCTTCCTCACAAACTATCCCAACTTTTCCCTTCCTCACAAACTATCCCAACTTTTCCCCTTCTTCTTCTTATGACCAGAGCTTTGGTAAGATGGGTAAGGAAGAAGGATGGGTAAGGATAGAAATATTGGAAAAGGGTGGGATGGGGGGGGGAGAGAGGTAGGATATAAAAGGTAAGTGGCCCAACCACTTTGATGTAATTTAAAAAGTGTATGTGAGATAATAAGATATTCTTAAAGGGGTATAATACTAACCCATCAGAGTCACATAGATATAACAGATATATAAATACATGACTCTGAATTGGTAGTAAATATACAAGTTGCAATTGCCTTTTTTTTGCGATTGCACAACGGATATTTAAGCGACAATGAAGGCAATAATTTCCTGGCCAGCTTATAAAGACTTACTTGACAATGGCTTCTTACAGATGGTGTCCTGCCATAGTAAATATTGCATAATTTTTACAGTAGATTGTTATGTAAGATGTCTCCCTAATTGGGGGCGATGATTTTCTCAGTATACATAGAAGGGTTCTGGTGTTACCCAATCTTCTTCAGGGAGGTTGCTCAATATCATGGGTCGATGGTAATCATCTTTATGGATAAAATGACGGACCCTCTGTGGGAGAGTCATTCTTTGAGTCCTGTGAGGAGTATTGATGATATAATCCATGGTATTTACAACTTGTATAGGATGTTCTCTATCTGGCATGTATAGTTCTTGCATTGTATAGAGTTGTTTCTTTTTCAGGGTGTCAAGGCATACATTTAAGGCAGTTATATCTTAATGTACGTGTAAATCTGCCATTTTAACTCTGTCTCTCCTCCTAGTACCCGTAATGAAGCGAAGAGCTCTATTCTGGACCCGTTGTAACCGTAACCTGTTGGTCTTTGTTGTTAATGTCATTGGGACACATGGGTATTCGAGTATAGGTCTTATTATCATTTTATACAGATGTTTTTTGACATGTGGAGGAGCTTGATTGAATCGAAAGAGACTGCTAAGTCCGGCTTTGGCTATGTTGATCTTTTTAGTTACATGAGATGTTGAGTGGAGCAGCCTGTCTATTTCATATCCCAAGATCTTGTTAGGGTTTCTAATGGCTACAGGTGTACCTCTGATGGAGATACCCCCTTAATCTTCGATTGTTGATGCAAAACATCCTATCGTGCTTACAAGGACTTTGTCAGGATTAGTCGTAATTCTCCATTTCTTTTCCCAGTTAGATGTTCGACGAAGTTCAATATTCATTTTTTCTATGACTCTCTCATACTTGTATTTTCCTGTTACTGGAGTTGATGAGACGACATGAATAACATCATCTGCAAACTGTGTTATAATTGTATCATTAAACTCTTGTTGAGGAAGGTCATTCACATAAATGTTGAACAGAATTGGACTAAGACAAGAACCTTGTGGGACACCAGCTGTTGGTATAAAAGGCTCTGTCGACCTGCCATGAAAGGTGGGAATGATTTTTCTTTGAGTTAAGAAATTATATATTAATCTGAGAAAAGTCCAGTTATGGTCTGGCAGGTCAATGAGTTTGTATATAAGACCATCATGCCATAAGCTATCAAAAGCTTTATGAACATCTCTGGTGGCAATTAGGGCAAGATTGCCCTGATGTTTTAGACTTACTACAGTATCGAAAATAACATTTATTGCATGATTGGTACTTCTATGTGTTCTAAAGCCAAATTGTTTTTCAGTAAAAAGGTGATTAAACTCCATATAGTAGTTCAGTCTGTTGGAAATGATCTCAAGAACTTTTCCAGTGACTTCAAGTAAAGATATAGGTCTATAGTTCCCAGGTTGGTGGATGTCTTTATTGGGCTTAGCAAGAAAGATCATCCTAGCAGTCTTAAAAACCACTGGAAAATGTCCTGAGGCCAAGATGGCATTAAAGATATTAACCAAAGACTGTTTACAATTTCTGGATAGGAACTTTATTTGTTTCATTGTTATTCCAGAGAGACCAGGGGCTCTATTTCGCATTCTTCCAATAACCTGACTCATCACGAGTAATGTAATAGGTCTAGTAAGCGGGTGGGCGTCTTCAAGAGTTGATGTGTCAATAGAAGGTAGTGGTTGTAGATCATCTAAGTTCTCATCTCTCCATTCATTTACCAACTGATAATGATTATTGTTAAATTGATGACTGTTATTGTGGGAGAGAATTTTCTCCCATACATCACCCATCAAATTAGCCTGGTCCTGTGGATCATCAAGTTTAATCTCAACATCTTCATCATCCTCATCAGTGAATGTATGAATTAGGTAGTTAGGAGCCTTGTGCTTTGCCCCTAACAGTTATCGTATCTTACTCCAAAATTTTGCGGGCTCATGTTTATACTGATTAGCTTGAAGAACTAGCAATTTCCATAAGTCCCTTTTGTGATGACTAATCATGTTAATTAATTCTTGCCTCAATCTGTGCAATGTAGCTACTCGTGGTTGTTGCGTTTGAAGATGCCTTCGACATTCTGCTTGATAATTTCTTAAAGCGTCTCTAATTTCCCTCGTAGGTTTATATTGTGATAGATCTTTGTGGAAGCTAATTGGCAAGTTGCATTAGTAGCTTCAATTATTCTATTGTGAAGGGATCTGATTGCATCATCAATTGCAGTGGAAGGTAGATTGTCCAGTGACACAATTTCATCTTCACCCAGAAATGCCCTGAAGGGGTCAAATACTAGGGTGTTAAGATTGGGTTTAGGAGGTACAGGTATTCTAAATGGAGAAGTTTGTAGTTGTATTATAACAGGGATATGGTCAGTTTCTACGTTTCCACCAGGAAAGATACGACAATGAAAGAGGTCACAGTCTCTGTTTGTCAGTACTATATCTGGTGTCCCTGGATGAGGTCCAATGTACGATTTAAAGAATGGGCCTTGAAATGACAAGTTTCTAGCTGTCATGATATTAAATAGTTGTTTTCCTTTTAAGTCACCCAGTGGAATACCAGCTCCACAGTTAAAGAGCGCAGGGTGATGAGCATTAAAATCTCCCACTAGAATTGTTGGAATATTTCTGCTTAATATCCTATGTAGAGGAATTGACTCTATATATTGTTGTCTCGGGGGAAAATATCCAGTTGCTATCACTAGTTGGCCATGAGACGTCGTCATTTCTATTGCAAGAATGTTATCTTCATCAACATGAATATTTTTAAATGTATAGCCTAATTTAACTAAGATGGCTACACCACTATAGGGTCCTCTCGATTTCTCCACAGTAGAGTAACCACGTAATTTAATATGTTGATCAACTCTTGCAGCTGTCTCATTCAAGAGTATAACATCAGGATTGTAATTATGTAGTTCAACTTCAAGGAGGTAACGGTTATTAAAGAAATGTTGAACATTAAGTTGGAAAATTGTAATCCCCATTGTTTCTTGCACTTCGCACGTGTACTGCAGTCTGAACGCCTGCAAGTAATGTCATGTTTGGTATCCACACTATCCCTGCTGGACTCATCAAGGGGAGGAGGGAAGTTCTGCATAGTTGCTTGTGTATTAAAAGTGTCATCATCTTCACTAGAATTGGTAATATTAACAGAATCATTAGTCATTAGAGTCTTCATCAGAAAACTGAGGTGTTGTATTCCCAGTTACAGGAAGCAGAGGCTCGTGAGAGTTAATGGGAGACTGTGGAGGCTCCAAGGAAAAATTTTGTAGGCCAGGTGATTTACCCGGGGGAGTTCCTGTTCAACAGGATCAGCTGCAATAGCGGAAGAGTAAGCACCAATCTCTGGGGCATCGTTAGGGTCAGGTATTGACTCATCGGGTTGAGGGGAGTTGACAACTTGGTTATGCGAGGTGGGTGATCCCTGGACAAGGGATGAATTAGACTTATTTGAAGAAGTAGAGTAGGGAACATACTTCATGTTATGAGAAGGTTGGGCCATAATTGTCTTAACATTTTCAGGGGTAGTAATGGGAGTGATCCCATTAGCCAATAACAAATCATTTAAAACCTTAGAGCATAGATGAATGTCACCTTCTGCTATGTCTTTGGCCAGCATATACATTAGTTGCGCTCTCGTCATATCCCCAGCTGAGGATACCTGAGACATGGAAGGTGAGGCTGAACCTTGTTGTTGCGTTTGTGGATGTTGTTGGTGAGGGTTAGATTGGGGCACTCCAAAAGGGGCAGAATTCCAAACATTGGAATCATCAATGGTAGAGACATGAGGAGTCCCACTAGATCCAGGCATAGCTGGGAAGGAAGTTTGGGACATTGTTGGCGGTGCCTGGGGAGTGGTCTTCTTAGAAGTGGACAGTTTCTTAGCTTCAATAATTTTCTGCATTTCCTTTTTCTTCTCAGGACAGATAGCAGAAACAGCATGGTGTTTTCCATTGCAGAGGACACATTTGGGCGTATTTTTATTAGTACAATCTCTATAAGAATGTTGGCCAGAGCAAATGCTGCAAATCTGCGCTTGAGTACTGCATTTGTTGTGTCACACTGACAAATCGTTCAAGAGAGATTTGATCAGGTGTACATCTGGTGCCAAAACATTTGAAGCCATTTTGACACACAAGTTTAGCCTCTTCAGGTGTCTCAAGTATTAACTTTAAGGTTACCTTGTTGTTGTTAGGTTTAGAGAATTTATGTGCTTCGACAGCCCTAAATTCAGAATTCTCTGTATTAAAGTCTTCAACAATTTCATCCACTGTGCTATGTCGCATGAAACTGTTAATTCTGGCAACAAACACAGTCCTCTGAGCTTGATAGCTCTCGGGTGCAACTGAGGTAACACCAAAAGTCTTCAATTTTTCCAGAACATCATGCTTCAGCAGTTGAAGTAACTCTTCTTCAGAAGAGAGGAGAAGTACTGCTCCAGCGTGGGTTTAAAAATCATCCACTGGAGCAACAGTTGAATTCGAGCAAATACATGCTAGAATTTCTTTCATCGTCATTTGGTTGCCATCAACACGTAATCTTACTCTTATCCTCGCCATGATGTCTAGGAAGGTACATCTGGCAGAGAAGTTACTTTAACAAAATTGGTCTTTCCTTAGTGTTATTCTAACATCCTATTTCAGCTGACTTATGAAGGTCAGCCCCTAAGATAGCCTTCCCTCGAGTGGTGAGGGGGAAAGGGCCCATGGCAAAGATCGGCCGGATTTTAAAAAACCACACGGGCTACCGGATGGTCAAAATGCCTTGTGTTAGCTCGCCAAAGCGAAGTTGCTGAAAAAGAAGAAGATAGGAAAGTCAGAAGGATAGCAATGTATGTAGTGTGTTAGTGTGTGGGCCAGTGTAGATGTTTGGGTGAGGGGAGGATGGGAAAGGATGGGGGGATGGGGAACAGAGGGGTGAACAAGCAAGCAAGTCAAGCAAGTCACCGCCTTACCCACTTGATGGGATGGGGCTCGAAGTGACTGCAAGCAAGTTTCCTCTCAGCTCTGGTGAAGAACTACTCAGGATAACCCAAGAAAAATCTCGGGTAACAGTGTTCAGAGTTGCTTAGCTGAAGAGCAGGAACGACGACGTCTTCTCTCCACGGCGGCTGGGCTGCTTCCAATTTGTCTGTCTGTGTCCCTCCCGTCCCTTACGTTTATAAAAACCCGCTATACCTGGTTTAGCTTTATTTTCCCACCATTCCAAGATACTCGTCTCCCCCTCCCTGGCACCCCACAGATTTTGCCACAATTCACTAAACTCCACACTCACCACCTCACTCCTCACTAGTCTTGCATTTAACTTCCAAAACTCTGATTGTATCTTAACCACATCCCTCCAATCCAGCTCATCCAAAACTTCCCTATGGTCAGAAAACCCCACGTCCACTGTTCTTACTTCCCTCACACTGACTCCGATGTATACATTCTATGTGAACGCGCTGAATAACCTCTTCTGACAAAGGTAAACTCTATTCTCCAGGCCCCCGTCCCCCCACATCCCTAACCCCCGCATCCTGCAAAACATTGCGTAATGCCCCTAACACACACCCCGCCCCCCTCGGCTCCACGTCCCCCCCCTTATGACACAGTTACAATCTCCTCCAGTTATAGTGAAGAAAGGTAAACCCCGTAAATAATACAACAAAATGTCTCTTACAAAATCCTCTTTTTTTCTGACTATGTTCTCTGCTGGCATGTAAACCCCTATAAAACATACTCTCGTTTCACCCCACTCACCATCCACCCTCACCACCCTCCCCCCCTCCTCCCACTTTATTATAAGTAAGGGACTGTTTTCCTTCACAGCCACAGCCACTCCTCCTTTTAACCTCATAGACCCACTCACATATAACTTATAACCTTTCAGTAATAATGTACAGCCGAGCTTGTAATTATGTTCTTGTATAAAACATACATCTACATTATACCTCCTGAGGAACCATTCCATCCAGACTCTTTTCACTTCATTCCTCAGTCCATTTATAATAATTGTTAACCTTGAATTACTTTAATATCGGCGGCTTTCCCCTCCGCCTTGGTAGATGTCCTACTATACTTTCCTGTTGAAGAGGTTCTCGTTTGGCAGCCTGCCTGTTCAACCCCCCTACCCCCCTTTGTCTTTAGAACTATTCATCCCTTCATTACCCTTCCCCTCTCTCCCCCTTTGGCTCACTTCCTTTTCCCAAGACTTTTCCCCTGATCTCTGTCCTGGAGTGAGAACGTCGTCCATCTCCGATGTTCCAGCCGATCGCTTACGCGAACTTCCGTCACCACACGCTTCTTCACCTCTCGTTCCCTCCCTATGTACTTCCTCCACAACTGTGTGCACAGTGCCATTAGTGCGCAAATTTTCCACAACCACCAAATCATTATGTGATGTCACCGACATGTGTGTACTCCTTGCTTCCTCCAGACCACCCTCAACTTCGCTTAGAAAGGAGTTTATAACCTCCTCCAGCAATCCATCCTGTGGTCCTTCACACTCGTCATCACTCGTTCTCGTCGTCGCTGTTGCAGTCTCTGTGTCAACCGGTAACGTTACACATTCGTTCATTGCCTCCTCTGCCTTATCAACTTCCTCATTCCAACGACAAGGTGTCGTTTTGGGAAGTACCCCAGTCTCCGACGCCTCTATACCTTGTTGCCGACTTATAGGCAATAGTATCTGATCCCTCCTTCCTGCTTTCTTATGGCAATGGGCTGCCATACGGTCATAAGACCCACACAATCTGCATGTCTTCCTCTGTCCTGAGTAATATTCATAGACCTGAGTCCTGAAGACGTCTAGTAGCACATATGATGGAATTGGCTGACATAAGGTCATTTTCAGTGTATATGATCCCTCAGGCAACCCCTCATAAGGTCCATTTTTCCACACTCCCAACTCAGCTGAGTGGATTTTTCCATAGTTACGGAAAACTGCTACCACATCATGCTCTGTTGCCTCAAATGGTACATTCCTTACTTTTACCCACGTCATGTAACTCGACACATCATGGAGGCATACCTCCACTGCAGTGTTCACGGCCAGTCTTCTCTCTTGATATTTGTTAACGATGCTAGAGTAGAAGCCCTCGTCCTTAAACTTGATGAAGATCCTTGTAATTCCATTTATGGCTACTCCATACAATTCGTCAATCGGTATGCTATATACCTCGCCGATGATCGTAGGCAGGAGCACCTGCATCGCTGAACTTGTAAGCATTCCACGAACCAATTCGACACACACCGTATTTACATGGTGACCATTTCTATCCGCCATTTTGAATATTCAAAACAGGGAAAACTGCGCAGAAAGCCAGCCTAGACAGGAGCGTCTGCGCAGCAGGTCCACACGGCCCGAGAACGATGCGAACAATGATTTTATGACTCAAGAAATCGTAATGACACGATTGCAAATAAACCATACCCCCGGCCGGGATTGAACCCGCGGTCATAGAGTCTCAAAACTCCAGCCCGTCGCGTTAGCCACTAGACCAGCTAGCCACAATAAGATTCATCCAACTAGGTATATTTCTACACCATAGGAAAGTTAGCACAGGCACCTCTGTGACCACAAATGCAAGTTTTTACAGACGAATCTCCAGCTAGCGTGGCCGTGTCATTACGATTTCTTGAGTCATGTTGACGGCAGTGAAGGGACTTGAGCTAGAGTTCGTCACGGCCACGCTAGCTGGAGATTCGTCTGTAAAAACTTGCATTTGTGGTCACAGAGGTGCCTGTGCTAACTTTCCTATGGTGTAGAAATATACCTAGTTGGATGAATCTTATTGTGGCTAGCTGGTCTAGTGGCTAACGCGACGGGCTGGAGTTTTGAGACTCTATGACCGCGGGTTCAATCCCGGCCGGGGGTATGGTTTAATGATTTTATATAATTGGGCAGGTATCTGGGGTGCATTTCGCAAGTTACATTTAAAGTCAAGGGTGTGGAAAACTATGTATAGGTTTTCACATGGGATGTTGCCCACTAAAGTACGTTTGTATCAGATGAGCGTTGTGCAGTCCACATGTTGTGTTTTGTGCGGGGAAGCGGATACTGCATATCATGTGGTGTATTTTTGTGAGGGTATCGCAAGGATACGTCTATGGTGTCGTAGGGTCTTGGATATGGTTGGAGGAGGTAGGTTAATAGTACTGAAAGCATTAAGTTTGGACATAGAGCGAGCGAGTGATAGTGTGAGAAGGGCGGTCATGTATTTGGTAGTGGATTATATTAATATATCGTTGGCTATGAGGGAGGTGGAGGGGAAAGTGCGAATACGGGCTTTATCTGGACATTTTTATAAAACAAAGTGTAGGAATGAGATGTTGTACGGAAGGAGATGGGATATACAATTTCCAGTTCAGTATAGAGGTATGAATGTGCGTAGGCTGCGAGAATTAATGGTGTAATGGTTGAATGGGATTGGTCTCAGCCAGATGCGGAGGGGGGGGGGATGAGTGTATTCCTGGCATAAATTTTAGATAGAAAACTCTCTTGATGGGGCAAAACTTTAAATGTAGATGTGTTTTATCATGGGTGGTCATGGGGAAGCCAGGGGGCGCACCAAATTGATTCGTTATTTTAAAATTTTGATATATGTTAGCGGGCATGTAGGGCACTGTTATAAAACCTGTGGACATATTGTTCCATCATGTAATATTATGTTTCAAGTTTTGTACATATATATGTAAAAAGCGAGTCTGTGAACATATCAGGAGTAATGTTACCATGGCTGATGACATTCTTAACTATAAGTACGGTTTTGTGTTGGTCATAATAAGTTCAATCATGTGTTAATTTACTTAATGTCAAATTGTTATGTGCACATAACAGTATGTATATTACACTATTGGTAAGATGTTTTTTGTCACCAAGATACTATGTCCTAGGGTTAAATTATGGTTATTTGTCTGTGTTCAGTGAACAATGGTATGACGTTGTTCAATATGATGATCTGAGCTAAATGTTGGGGGGGGGGGCGGGGGGGGAGTAGTTGAAGTACCCAAAAATATTTGTTATTGAATGTGCTTAATTAATGTGTATATTGGGCATGGGGATGCGAGGAGGCTTAATAAATTGATTCGGTATTTTTAATATCTTATGTGAGTTAATGGGCATGTATGACACTGATATAATTCCTGTGAATATAAATTTTCATATGTCATGTAATATTATGTATCAACTTTTGTATATATGTATATATGTAATATGTGAGTCCGTGACTATAACATGTGTAATGTTCTCATGGATGACGACATTCATAATTATATAAACTGTTTTTAGTTATAGTCATAATACTAAGTTCAATCTTATGTTCTTTTTTCTAAATGTCATTTGTCATGTTGGCATCATCTATGTATCTTATACTAAAGAGGAAATTTTATATTTTCAATAAATTACTATGTTCAAGGTTTATATTATGTTGGTTATTCGTTGGTATGATCTGGGGTGACGGGGGGGTTGTGGGGGTACTGGGGGGGTTGTGGGGGTACTGGGGGGTTGTGGGGGTACTGGGGGGTTGTGGGGGTACTGCTGGGTTGTGGGGGTACTGGGGGGTTGTGGGGGTACTGGGGGATTGTGGGGTACTGGGGGGTTGTGGGGGTACTGGGGAGGGTTGTGGGGGTACTGGGGGGTTGTGGGGGTACTGGGGGGTTGTAGGGGTACTGGGGGGTTGTGGGGGTACTGCTCAAACTTATTTTATTACATGTACTTAATTAATGTTTATATTGCTGATAGGAAGGGGTAATTAAGAACTGTTTTTAATTAGTATTGCTTGCACAGGTGAGGTGTGTGCAGTCTACTAAGTTTTGTATAAAGACATTTTCCATGTATGAGGTGTGTGCAGTCTACTAAGTTTTGTATAAAGAGATTTTCCATGTATGAGGTGTGTGCAGTCTACTAAGTTTTGTATAAAGACATTTTCCATGTATGAGGTGTGTGCAGTCTACTAAGTTTTGTATAAAGACATTTTCCATGTATGAGGTGTGAGCAGTCTACTAAGTTTTGTATAAAGACATTTTCCATGTATGAGGTGTGTGCAGTCTACTAAGTTTTGTATAAAGACATTTTCCATGTATGAGGTGTGTGCAGTCTACTAAGTTTTGTATAAAGACATTTTCCATGTATGAGGTGTGTGCAGTCTACTAAGTTTTGTATAAAGACATTTTCCATGTATGAGGTGTGTGCAGTCTACTAAGTTTTGTATAAAGACATTTTCCATGTATGAGGTGTGTGCAGTCTACTAAGTTTTGTATAAAGATATTTTCCATGTATGAGGTGTGTGCAGTCTACTAAGTTTTGTATAAAGATATTTTCCATGTATGAGGTGTGTGCAGTCTACTAAGTTTTGTATAAAGATATTTTCCATGTATGAGGTGTGTGCAGTCTACTAAGTTTTGTATAAAGACATTTTCCATGTATGAGGTGTGTGCAGTCTACTAAGTTTTGTATAAAGACATTTTCCATGTATGAGGTGTGAGCAGTCTACTAAGTTTTGTATAAAGACATTTTCCATGTATGAGGTGTGAGCAGTCTACTAAGTTTTGTATAAAGACATTTTCCATGTATGAGGTGTGAGCAGTCTACTAAGTTTTGTATAAAGACATTTTCCATGTATGAGGTGTGTGCAGTCTACTAAGTTTTGTATAAAGACATTTTCCATGTATGAGGTGTGTGCAGTCTACTAAGTCACATATTATTGTAACTTGAAATAATATGATTGATGTCGGGTATAATATTGTGTAATGTTGTTATTCACACAAGTGTTGGTGTTGTACTCAGTCATGTGAAGAGAAAATTTTCTAAAGGCAGAGTAACACTTGTAGTGTTTTGTTTATGAGGACATAATTGTTTTTATATGTGAAATATCTGACACTGTATGCTTTTATTATTTATTGTAATGTGTGTTTTAAATAAAATTTAAAAAAAAAAATCTTGGAATCTAGTAAAATATTCATGTGTGTTATTTCAGTGTTAAAATATTCTGGTATAACAGCGTCCTCACCACCGCCATCATGACATATACCTCTGGCTTCACCATCCTTAAGTCATCATGACATACATCTCCAGCTTCACCGTCCTTAAGTCATCATTACATATATCTCTGGCTTCACCATCCTTAAGTCATCATTACATATATCTCCGGCTTCACCATCCTTAAGTCATCATTACATATATCTCCGGCTTCACCATCCTTAAGTCATCATTACATATATCTCCGGCTTCACCATCCTTAAGTCATCATTACATATATCTCTGGCTTCACCATCCTTAAGTCATCATTACATATATCTCCGGCTTCACCATCCTTAAGTCATCATTACATATATCTCCGGCTTCACCATCCTTAAGTCATCATTACATATATCTCCGGCTTCACCATCCTTAAGTCATCATGACATATATCTCCGGCTTCACCATCCTTAAGTCATCATGACATATATCTCCGGCTTCACCATATTTAAGTCATCATTACATATATCTCCGGCTTCACCATCCTTAAGTCATCATGACATATATCTCTGGCTTCACCATCCTTAAGTCATCATGACATATATCTCCGGCTTCACCATCCTTAAGTCATCATGACATATATCTCCGGCTTCACCATCCTTAAGTCATCATGACATATATCTCCGGCTTCACCATCCTTAAGTCATCATGACATATATCTCCGGCTTCACCATCCTTAAGTCATCATTACATATATCTCTGGCTTCACCATCCTTAAGTCATCATTACATATATCTCCGGCTTCACCATCCTTAAGTCATCATTACATATATCTCCGGCTTCACCATCCTTAAGTCATCATTATATATATCTCCGGCTTCACCATCCTTAAGTCATCATGACATATATCTCCGGCTTCACCATCCTTAAGTCATCATTACATATATCTCCGGCTTCACCATCCTTAAGTCATCATTATATATATCTCCGGCTTCACCATCCTTAAGTCATCATTACATATATCTCCGGCTTCACCATCCTTAAGTCATCATGACATATACCTCTGGCTTCACCATCCTTAAGTCATCATGACATATATCTCCGGCTTCACCGTCCTTAAGTCATCATTACATATATCTCCGGCTTCACCATCCTTAAGTCATCATTACATATATCTCCGGCTTCACCATCCTTAAGTCATCATGACATATATCTCCGGCTTCACCATCCTTAAGTCATCATGACATATATCTCCGGCTTCACCATCCTTAAGTCATCATGACATATATCTCCGGCTTCACCATCCTTAAGTCATCATGACATATATCTCCGGCTTCACCATCCTTAAGTCATCATGACATATATCTCCGGCTTCACCATCCTTAAGTCATCATGACATATATCTCCGGCTTCACCATCCTTAAGTCATCATTACATATATCTCCGGCTTCACCATCCTTAAGTCATCATGACATATATCTCCGGTTTCACCATCCTTAAGTCATCATGACATATATCTCCGGCTTCACCATCCTTAAGTCATCATTACATATATCTCCGGCTTCACCATCCTTAAGTCATCATTACATATATCTCCGGCTTCACCATCCTTAAGTGATCATGACATATATCTCCGGCTTCACCATCCTTAAGTCATCATTACATATATCTCCGGCTTCACCATCCTTAAGTCATCATGACATATATCTCCGGCTTCACCATCCTTAAGTCATCATTACATATATCTCCGGCTTCACCATCCTTAAGTCATCATTACATATATCTCCGGCTTCACCATCCTTAAGTCATCATGACATATATCTCCGGCTTCACCATCCTTAAGTCATCATTACATATATCTCCGGCTTCACCATCCTTAAGTCATCATTACATATATCTCTGGCTTCACCATCCTTAAGTCATCATGACATATATCTCCGGCTTCACCATCCTTAAGTCATCATTACATATATCTCCGGCTTCACCATCCTTAAGTCATCATGACATATATCTCCGGCTTCACCATCCTTAAGTCATCATTACATATATCTCCGGCTTCACCATCCTTAAGTCATCATTACATATATCTCCGGCTTCACCATCCTTAAGTCATCATGACATATATCTCCGGCTTCACCATCCTTAAGTCATCATTACATATATCTCCGGCTTCACCATCCTTAAGTCATCATGACATATATCTCCGGCTTCACCATCCTTAAGTCATCATTACATATATCTCCGGCTTCACCATCCTTAAGTCACCAAAAAAATGACCAAAAGTTGAAATTTTCTCGATTTAGAAAAAACAACAGTAAGAGAAGTAAGAATAAATGTTGGTCTCCTTGAAA
>NC_091372.1:20086293-20154647 GCF_038502225.1 Cherax quadricarinatus | reverse complement strand
GGATGGTGAAGCCGGAGATATATGTAATGATGACTTAAGGATGGTGAAGCCGGAGATATATGTAATGATGACTTAAGGATGGTGAAGCCGGAGATATATGTAATGATGACTTAAGGATGGTGAAGCCGGAGATATATGTAATGATGACTTAAGGATGGTGAAGCCGGAGATATATGTAATGATGACTTAAGGATGGTGAAGCCGGAGATATATGTAATGATGACTTAAGGATGGTGAAGCCGGAGATATATGTAATGATGACTTAAGGATGGTGAAGCCGGAGATATATGTAATGATGACTTAAGGATGGTGAAGCCGGAGATATATGTAATGATGACTTAAGGATGGTGAAGCCGGAGATATATGTAATGATGACTTAAGGATGGTGAAGCCGGAGATATATGTAATGATGACTTAAGGATGGTGAAGCCGGAGATATATGTAATGATGACTTAAGGATGGTGAAGCCGGAGATATATGTAATGATGACTTAAGGATGGTGAAGCCGGAGATATATGTAATGATGACTTAAGGATGGTGAAGCCGGAGATATATGTAATGATGACTTAAGGATGGTGAAGCCGGAGATATATGTAATGATGACTTAAGGATGGTGAAGCCGGAGATATATGTAATGATGACTTAAGGATGGTGAAGCCGGAGATATATGTAATGATGACTTAAGGATGGTGAAGCCGGAGATATATGTAATGATGACTTAAGGATGGTGAAGCCGGAGATATATGTAATGATGACTTAAGGATGGTGAAGCCGGAGATATATGTCATGATGACTTAAGGATGGTGATTAAGGATGGTGAAGCCGGAGATATATGTAATGATGACTTAAGGATGGTGAAGCCGGAGATATATGTAATGATGACTTAAGGATGGTGAAGCCGGAGATATATGTAATGATGACTTAAGGATGGTGAAGCCGGAGATATATGTAATGATGACTTAAGGATGGTGAAGCCGGAGATATATGTAATGATGACTTAAGGATGGTGAAGCCGGAGATATATGTAATGATGACTTAAGGATGGTGAAGCCGGAGATATATGTAATGATGACTTAAGGATGGTGAAGCCGGAGATATATGTAATGATGACTTAAGGATGGTGAAGCCGGAGATATATGTAATGATGACTTAAGGATGGTGAAGCCGGAGATATATGTAATGATGACTTAAGGATGGTGAAGCCGGAGATATATGTAATGATGACTTAAGGATGGTGAAGCCGGAGATATATGTAATGATGACTTAAGGATGGTGAAGCCGGAGATATATGTCATGATGACTTAAGGATGGTGAAGCCGGAGATATAAGTAATGATGACTTAAGGATGGTGAAGCCAGAGATATATATAATGACTTAAGGATAAGCCGGAGATGATGATGACTTAAGGATGGTGAAGCCGGAGATATATGTAATGATGACTTAAGGATGGTGAAGCCGGAGATATATGTAATGATGACTTAAGGATGGTGAAGCCGGAGATATATGTAATGATGACTTAAGGATGGTGAAGCCGGAGATATATGTAATGATGACTTAAGGATGGTGAAGCCGGAGATATATGTAATGATGACTTAAGGATGGTGAAGCCGGAGATATATGTAATGATGACTTAAGGATGGTGAAGCCGGAGATATATGTAATGATGACTTAAGGATGGTGAAGCCGGAGATATATGTAATGATGACTTAAGGATGGTGAAGCCGGAGATATATGTAATGATGACTTAAGGATGGTGAAGCCGGAGATATATGTAATGATGACTTAAGGATGGTGAAGCCGGAGATATATGTAATGATGACTTAAGGATGGTGAAGCCGGAGATATATGTAATGATGACTTAAGGATGGTGAAGCCGGAGATATATGTGGTGAAGCCGATGACTTAAGGATGGTGAAGCCGGAGATATATGTAATGATGACTTAAGGATGGTGAAGCCGGAGATATATGTAATGATGACTTAAGGATGGTGAAGCCGGAGATATATGTAATGATGACTTAAGGATGGTGAAGCCGGAGATATATGTAATGATGACTTAAGGATGGTGAAGCCGGAGATATATGTAATGATGACTTAAGGATGGTGAAGCCGGAGATATATGTAATGATGACTTAAGGATGGTGAAGCCGGAGATATATGTAATGATGACTTAAGGATGGTGAAGCCGGAGATATATGTAATGATGACTTAAGGATGGTGAAGCCGGAGATATATGTAATGATGACTTAAGGATGGTGAAGCCGGAGATATATGTAATGATGACTTAAGGATGGTGAAGCCGGAGATATATGTAATGATGACTTAAGGATGGTGAAGCCGGAGATATATGTAATGATGACTTAAGGATGGTGAAGCCGGAGATATATGTAATGATGATATATGTAATGATGACTTAAGGATTGTGAAGCCGGAGATATATGTAATGATGACTTAAGGATGGTGAAGCCGGAGATATATGTAATGATGACTTAAGGATGGTGAAGCCGGAGATATATGTAATGATGACTTAAGGATGGTGAAGCCGGAGATATATGTAATGATGACTTAAGGATGGTGAAGCCGGAGATATATGTAATGATGACTTAAGGATGGTGAAGCCGGAGATATATGTCATGATGACTTAAGGATGGTGATTAAGGATGGTGAAGCCGGAGATATATGTAATGATGACTTAAGGATGGTGAAGCCGGATATATATGTAATGATGACTTAAGGATGGTGAAGCCCGAGATATATATAATGATGATTTAAGGATGGTGAAGCTGGAGATATATGTCATGATGACTTAAGGATGGTGAAGCCAAGATGGTGAAAGATATATGTAATGATGACTTAAGGATGGTGAAGCCGGAGATATATGTAATGATGACTTAAGGATGGTGAAGCCGGAGATATATGTAATGATGACTTAAGGATGGTGAAGCCGGAGATATATGTAATGATGACTTAAGGATGGTGAAGCCGGAGATATATGTAATGATGACTTAAGGATGGTGAAGCCGGAGATATATGTAATGATGACTTAAGGATGGTGAAGCCGGAGATATATGTAATGATGACTTAAGGATGGTGAAGCCGGAGATATATGTAATGATGACTTAAGGATGGTGAAGCCGGAGATATATGTAATGATGACTTAAGGATGGTGAAGCCGGAGATATATGTAATGATGACTTAAGGATGGTGAAGCCGGAGATATATGTAATGATGACTTAAGGATGGTGAAGCCGGAGATATATGTAATGATGACTTAAGGATGGTGAAGCCGGAGATATATGTAATGATGACTTAAGGATGGTGAAGCCGGAGATATATGTAATGATGACTTAAGGATGGTGAAGCCGGAGATATATGTAATGATGACTTAAGGATGGTGAAGCCGGAGATATATGTAATGATGACTTAAGGATGGTGAAGCCGGAGATATATGTAATGATGACTTAAGGATGGTGAAGCCGGAGAAATATGTAATGATGACTTAAGGATGGTGAAGCCGGAGATATATATAACGATGACTTAAGGATGGTGAAGCCGGAGATATATGTAATGATGACTTAAGGATGGTGAAGCCGGAGATATATGTAATGATGACTTAAGGATGGTGAAGCCGGAGATATATGTAATGATGACTTAAGGATGGTGAAGCCGGAGATATATGTAATGATGACTTAAGGATGGTGAAGCCGGAGATATATGTAATGATGACTTAAGGATGGTGAAGCCGGAGATATATGTAATGATGACTTAAGGATGGTGAAGCCGGAGATATATGTAATGATGACTTAAGGATGGTGAAGCCGGAGATATATGTAATGATGACTTAAGGATGGTGAAGCCGGATGAGATATATTAAGGATGGTGAAGCCGGAGATATATGTAATGATGACTTAAGGATGGTGAAGACTGAGATATATGTAATGATGACTTAAGGATGGTGAAGCCGGAGATATATGTAATGATGACTTAAGGATGGTGAAGCCGGAGATATATGTAATGATGACTTAAGATGACTTAAGGATGGTGAAGCCGGAGATATATGTAATGATGACTTAAGGATGGTGAAGCCGGAGATATATGTAATGATGACTTAAGGATGGTGAAGCCGGAGATATATGTAATGATGACTTAAGGATGGTGAAGCCGGAGATATATGTAATGATGACTTAAGGATGGTGAAGCCGGAGATATATGTAATGATGACTTAAGGATGGTGAAGCCGGAGATATATGTAATGATGACTAAAGGATGGTGAAGCCGGAGATATATGTAATGATGACTTAAGGATGGTGAAGCCGGAGATATATGTAATGATGACTTAAGGATGGTGAAGCCGGAGATATATGTAATGATGACTTAAGGATGGTGAAGCCGGAGATATATGTAATGATGACTTAAGGATGGTGAAGCCGGAGATATATGTAATGATGACTTAAGGATGGTGAAGCCGGAGATATATGTAATGATGACTTAAGGATGGTGAAGCCGGAGATATATGTAATGATGACTTAAGGATGGTGAAGCCGGAGATATATGTAATGATGACTTAAGGATGGTGAAGCCGGAGATATATGTAATGATGACTTAAGGATGGTGAAGCCGGAGATATATGTAATGATGACTTAAGGATGGTGAAGCCGGAGATATATGTAATGATGACTTAAGGATGGTGAAGCCGGAGATATATGTAATGATGACTTAAGGATGGTGAAGCCGGAGATATATGTAATGATGACTTAAGGATGGTGAAGCCGGAGATATATGTAATGATGACTTAAGGATGGTGAAGCCGTGAAGCCGGAGATATATGTAATGATGACTTAAGGATGGTGAAGCCGGAGATATATGTAATGATGACTTAAGGATGGTGAAGCCGGAGATATATGTAATGATGACTTAAGGATGGTGAAGCCGGAGATATATGTAATGATGACTTAAGGATGGTGAAGCCGGAGATATATGTAATGATGACTTAAGGATGGTGAAGCCGGAGATATATGTAATGATGACTTAAGGATGGTGAAGCCGGAGATATATGTAATGATGACTTAAGGATGGTGAAGCCGGAGATATATGTAATGATGACTTAAGGATGGTGAAGCCGGAGATATATGTAATGATGACTTAAGGATGGTGAAGCCGGAGATATATGTAATGATGACTTAAGGATGGTGAAGCCGGAGATATATGTAATGATGACTTAAGGATGGTGAAGCCGGAGATATATGTAATGATGACTTAAGGATGGTGAAGCCGGAGATATATGTAATGATGACTTAAGGATGGTGAAGCCGGAGATATATGTAATGATGACTTAAGGATGGTGAAGCCGGAGATATATGTAATGATGACTTAAGGATGGTGAAGCCGGAGATATATGTAATGATGACTTAAGGATGGTGAAGCCGGAGATATATGTAATGATGACTTAAGGATGGTGAAGCCGGAGATATATGTAATGATGACTTAAGGATGGTGAAGCCGGAGATATATGTAATGATGACTTAAGGATGGTGAAGCCGGAGATATATGTAATGATGACTTAAGGATGGTGAAGCATAAGGATGGTGAAGCCGGAGATAAGGATGGTGAAGCCGGAGATATATGTAATGATGACTTAAGGATGGTGAAGCCGGAGATATATGTAATGATGACTTAAGGATGGTGAAGCCGGAGATATATGTAATGATGACTTAAGGATGGTGAAGCCGGAGATATATGTAATGATGACTTAAGGATGGTGAAGCCGGAGATATATGTAATGATGACTTAAGGATGGTGAAGCCGGAGATATATGTAATGATGACTTAAGGATGGTGAAGCCGGAGATATATGTAATGATGACTTAAGGATGGTGAAGCCGGAGATATATGTAATGATGACTTAAGGATGGTGAAGCCGGAGATATATGTAATGATGACTTAAGGATGGTGAAGCCGGAGATATATGTAATGATGACTTAAGGATGGTGAAGCCGGAGATATATGTAATGATGACTTAAGGATGGTGAAGCCGGAGATATATGTAATGATGACTTAAGGATGGTGAAGCCGGAGATATATGTAATGATGACTTAAGGATGGTGAAGCCGGAGATATATGTAATGATGACTTAAGGATGGTGAAGCCGGAGATATATGTAATGATGACTTAAGGATGGTGAAGCCGGAGATATATGTAATGATGACTTAAGGATGGTGAAGCCGGAGATATATGTAATGATGACTTAAGGATGGTGAAGCCGGAGATATATGTAATGATGACTTAAGGATGGTGAAGCCGGAGATATATGTAATGATGACTTAAGGATGGTGAAGCCGGAGATATATGTAATGATGACTTAAGGATGGTGAAGCCGGAGATATATGTAATGATGACTTAAGGATGGTGAAGCCGGAGATATATGTAATGATGACTTAAGGATGGTGAAGCCGGAGATATATGTAATGATGACTTAAGGATGGTGAAGCCGGAGATATATGTAATGATGACTTAAGGATATATGTAATGATGACTTAAGGATGGTGAAGCCGGAGATATATGTAATGATGACTTAAGGATGGTGAAGCCGGAGATATATGTAATGATGACTTAAGGATGGTGAAGCCGGAGATATATGTAATGATGACTTAAGGATGGTGAAGCCGGAGATATATGTAATGATGACTTAAGGATGGTGAAGCCGGAGATATATGTAATGATGACTTAAGGATGGTGAAGCCGGAGATATATGTAATGATGACTTAAGGATGGTGAAGCCGGAGATATATGTCATGATGACTTAAGGATGGTGATTAAGGATGGTGAAGCCGGAGATATATGTAATGATGACTTAAGGATGGTGAAGCCGGATATATATGTAATGATGACTTAAGGATGGTGAAGCCGGAGAATGACTTAAGGATGCCGGGATGGTGAAGAGATATATGTAATGATGACTTAAGGATGGTGAAGCCGGAGATATATGTAATGATGACTTAAGGATGGTGAAGCCGGAGATATATGTAATGATGACTTAAGGATGGTGAAGCCGGAGATATATGTAATGATGACTTAAGGATGGTGAAGCCGGAGATATATGTAATGATGACTTAAGGATGGTGAAGTATATGTCATGATGACTTAAGGATGGTGAAGCCGGAGATATATGTAATGATGACTTAAGGATGGTGAAGCCGGAGATATATGTAATGATGACTTAAGGATGGTGAAGCCGGAGATATATGTAATGATGACTTAAGGATGGTGAAGCCGGAGATATATGTAATGATGACTTAAGGATGGTGAAGCCGGAGATATATGTAATGATGACTTAAGGATGGTGAAGCCGGAGATATATGTAATGATGACTTAAGGATGGTGAAGCCGGAGATATATGTAATGATGACTTAAGGATGGTGAAGCCGGAGATATATGTAATGATGACTTAAGGATGGTGAAGCCGGAGATATATGTAATGATGACTTAAGGATGGTGAAGCCGGAGATATATGTAATGATGACTTAAGGATGGTGAAGCCGGAGATATATGTAATGATGACTTAAGGATGGTGAAGCCGGAGATATATGTAATGATGACTTAAGGATGGTGAAGCCGGAGATATATGTAATGATGACTTAAGGATGGTGAAGCCGGAGATATATGTAATGATGACTTAAGGATGGTGAAGCCGGAGATATATGTAATGATGACTTAAGGATGGTGAAGCCGGAGATATATGTAATGATGACTTAAGGATGGTGAAGCCGGAGATATATGTAATGATGACTTAAGGATGGTGAAGCCGGAGATATATGTAATGATGACTTAAGGATGGTGAAGCCGGAGATATATGTAATGATGAGTTATAGATGACTTAAGGATGGTGAAGAGAGAGATATATGTAATGATGACTTAAGGATGGTGAAGCCGGAGATATATGTAATGATGACTTAAGGATGGTGAAGCCGGAGATATATGTAATGATGACTTAAGGATGGTGAAGCCGGAGATATATGTAATGATGACTTAAGGATGGTGAAGCCGGAGATATATGTAATGATGGAGATATATGTAATGATGACTTAAGGATGGTGAAGTCGGAGATATATGTCATGATGACTTAAGGATGTGAAGCCGGAGATACATGTCATGATGACTTAAGGATGGTGAAGCCGGAGATATATGTGATGATGACTTAAGGATGGTGAAGCCGGAGATATATGTAATGATGACTTAAGGATGGTGAAGCCGGAGATATATGTAATGATGACTTAAGGATGGTGAAGCCGGAGATATATGTAATGATGACTTAAGGATGGTGAAGCCGGAGATATATGTAATGATGACTTAAGGATGGTGAAGCCGGAGATATATGTAATGATGACTTAAGGATGGAAGCCGAATATATGTTATGATGACTTAAGGATGGTGAAGCCGGAGATATATGTAATGATGACTTAAGGATGGTGAAGCCGGAGATATATGTAATGATGACTTAAGGATGGTGAAGCCGGAGATATATGTAATGATGACTTAAGGATGGTGAAGCCGGAGATATATGTAATGATGACTTAAGGATGGTGAAGCCGGAGATATATGTAATGATGACTTAAGGATGGTGAAGCCGATATATGAGATATATGTATGATGACTTAAGGATGGTGAAGCCGGAGATATATGTGATGATGACTTAATTAAGGATGGTGAAGCCGGAGATATATGTAATGATGACTTAAGGATGGTGAAGCCGGAGATATATGTAATGATGACTTAAGGATGGTGAAGCCGGAGATATATGTAATGATGACTTAAGGATGGTGAAGCCGGAGATATATGTAATGATGACTTAAGGATGGTGAAGCCGGAGATATATGTAATGATGACTTAAGGATGGTGAAGCCGGAGATATATGTAATGATGACTTAAGGATGGTGAAGCCGGAGATATATGTAATGATGACTTAAGGATGGTGAAGCCGGAGATATATGTAATGATGACTTAAGGATGGTGAAGCCGGAGATATATGTAATGATGACTTAAGGATGGTGAAGCCGGAGATATATGTAATGATGACTTAAGGATGGTGAAGCCGGAGATATATGTAATGATGACTTAAGGATGGTGAAGCCGGAGATATATGTAATGATGACTTAAGGATGGTGAAGCCGGAGATATATGTAATGATGACTTAAGGATGGTGAAGCCGGAGATATATGTAATGATGACTTAAGGATGGTGAAGCCGGAGATATATGTAATGATGACTTAAGGATGGTGAAGCCGGAGATATATGTAATGATGACTTAAGGATGGTGAAGCCGGAGATATATGTAATGATGACTTAAGGATGGTGAAGCCGGAGATATATGTAATGATGACTTAAGGATGGTGAAGCCGGAGATATATGTAATGATGACTTAAGGATGGTGAAGCCGGAGATATATGTAATGATGACTTAAGGATGGTGAAGCCGGAGATATATGTAATGATGACTTAAGGATGGTGAAGCTATATGTAATGATGACTTAAGGATGGTGAAGCCGGAGATATATGTAATGATGACTTAAGGATGGTGAAGCCGGAGATATATGTAATGATGACTTAAGGATGGTGAAGCCGGAGATATATGTAATGATGACTTAAGGATGGTGAAGCCGGAGATATATGTAATGATGACTTAAGGATGGTGAAGCCGGAGATATATGTAATGATGACTTAAGGATGGTGAAGCCGGAGATATATGTAATGATGACTTAAGGATGGTGAAGCCGGAGATATATGTAATGATGACTTAAGGATGGTGAAGCCGGAGATATATGTAATGATGACTTAAGGATGGTGAAGCCGGAGATATATGTAATGATGACTTAAGGATGGTGAAGCCGGAGATATATGTCATGATGACTTATGGATGGTGAAGCTATAATGGATGACTTAAGGATGAAGCCGGAGATATCTGGAATGATGACTTAAGGATGGTGAAGCCGGAGATATATGTAATGATGACTTAAGGATGGTGAAGCCGGAGATATATGTAATGATGACTTAAGGATGGTGAAGCCGGAGATATATGTAATGATGACTTAAGGATGGTGAAGCCGGAGATATATGTAATGATGACTTAAGGATGGTGAAGCCGGAGATATATGTAATGATGACTTAAGGATGGTGAAGCCGGAGATATATGTAATGATGACTTAAAAGTGGTGAAGCCGGAGATATATGTAATGATGACTTAAGGATGGTGAAGCCGGAGATATATGTAATGATGACTTAAGGATGGTGAATCAGAGATATATGTAATGATGACTTAAGGATGGTGAAGCCGGAGATATATGTAATGATGACTTAAGGATGGTGAAGCCGGAGATATATGTAATGATGACTTAAGGATGGTGAAGCCGGAGATATATGTAATGATGACTTAAGGATGGTGAAGCCGGAGATATATGTAATGATGACTTAAGGATGGTGAAGCCGGAGATATATGTAATGATGACTTAAGGATGGTGAAGCCGGAGATATATGTAATGATGACTTAAGGATGGTGAAGCCGGAGATATATGTAATGATGACTTAAGGATGGTGAAGCCGGAGATATATGTAATGATGACTTAAGGATGGTGAAGCCGGAGATATATGTAATGATGACTTAAGGATGGTGAAGCCGGAGATATATGTAATGATGACTTAAGGATGGTGAAGCCGGAGATATATGTAATGATGACTTAAGGATGGTGAAGCCGGAGATATATGTAATGATGACTTAAGGATGGTGAAGCCGGAGATATATGTAATGATGACTTAAGGATGGTGAAGCCGGAGATATATGTAATGATGACTTAAGGATGGTGAAGCCGGAGATATATGTAATGATGACTTAAGGATGGTGAAGCCGGAGATATATGTAATGATGACTTAAGGATGGTGAAGCCGGAGATATATGTAATGATGACTTAAGGATGGTGAAGCCGGAGATATATGTAATGATGACTTAAGGATGGTGAAGCCGGAGATATATGTAATGATGACTTAAGGATGGTGAAGCCGGAGATATATGTAATGATGACTTAAGGATGGTGAAGCCGGAGATATATGTAATGATGACTTAAGGATGGTGAAGCCGGAGATATATGTAATGATGACTTAAGGATGGTGAAGCCGGAGATATATGTAATGATGACTTAAGGATGGTGAAGCCGGAGATATATGTAATGATGACTTAAGGATGGTGAAGCCGGAGATATATGTAATGATGACTTAAGGATGGTGAAGCCGGAGATATATGTAATGATGACTTAAGGATGGTGAAGCCGGAGATATATGTAATGATGACTTAAGGATGGTGAAGCCGGAGATATATGTAATGATGACTTAAGGATGGTGAAGCCGGAGATATATGTAATGATGACTTAAGGATGGTGAAGCCGGAGATATATGTAATGATGACTTAAGGATGGTGAAGCCGGAGATATATGTAATGATGACTTAAGGATGGTGAAGCCGGAGATATATGTAATGATGACTTAAGGATGGTGAAGCCGGAGATATATGTAATGATGACTTAAGGATGGTGAAGCCGGAGATATATGTAATGATGACTTAAGGATGGTGAAGCCGGAGATATATTAAGTGGTGAAGCCGATGATGACTTAAGGATGGTGAAGCCGGAGATATATGTAATGATGACTTAAGGATGGTGAAGCCGGAGATATATGTAATGATGACTTAAGGATGGTGAAGCCGGAGATATATGTAATGATGACTTAAGGATGGTGAAGCCGGAGATATATGTAATGATGACTTAAGGATGGTGAAGCCGGAGATATATGTAATGATGACTTAAGGATGGTGAAGCCGGAGATATATGTAATGATGACTTAAGGATGGTGAAGCCGGAGATATATGTAATGATGACTTAAGGATGGTGAAGCCGGAGATATATGTAATGATGACTTAAGGATGGTGAAGCCGGAGATATATGTAATGATGACTTAAGGATGGTGAAGCCGGAGATATATGTAATGATGACTTAAGGATGGTGAAGCCGGAGATATATGTAATGATGACTTAAGGATGGTGAAGCCGGAGATATATGTAATGATGACTTAAGGATGGTGAAGCCGGAGATATATGTAATGATGACTTAAGGATGGTGAAGCCGGAGATATATGTCATGATGACTTAAGGATGGTGAAGCCGGAGATATATGTGATGATGACTTAAGGATGGTGAAGCCGGAGATATATGTAATGATGACTTAAGGATGGTGAAGCCGGAGATATATGTAATGGTGACTTAAGGATGGTGAAGCCAGAGATATATGTCATGATGACTTAAGGATGGTGATAAAGGATGGTGAAGCCGGAGATATATGTAATGATGACTTAAGGATGGTGAAGCCGGAGATATATGTAATGATGACTTAAGGATGGTGAAGCCGGAGATATATGTAATGATGACTTAAGGATGGTGAAGCCGGAGATATATGTAATGATGACTTAAGGATGGTGAAGCCGGAGATATATGTAATGATGACTTAAGGATGGTGAAGCCGGAGATATATGTAATGATGACTTAAGGATGGTGAAGCCGGAGATATATGTAATGATGACTTAAGGATGGTGAAGCCGGAGATATATGTAATGATGACTTAAGGATGGTGAAGCCGGAGATATATGTAATGATGACTTAAGGATGGTGAAGCCGGAGATATATGTAATGATGACTTAAGGATGGTGAAGCCGGAGATATATGTAATGATGACTTAAGGATGGTGAAGCCGGAGATATATGTAATGATGACTTAAGGATGGTGAAGTAATGATGACCGGATGGTGAAGCCGGAGATATATGTAATGATGACTTAAGGATGGTGAAGCCGGAGATATATGTAATGATGACTTAAGGATGGTGAAGCCGGAGATATATGTAATGATGACTTAAGGATGGTGAAGCCGGAGATATATGTAATGATGACTTAAGGATGGTGAAGCCGGAGATATATGTAATGATGACTTAAGGATGGTGAAGCCGGAGATATATGTAATGATGACTTAAGGATGGTGAAGCCGGAGATATATGTAATGATGACTTAAGGATGGTGAAGCCGGAGATATATGTAATGATGACTTAAGGATGGTGAAGCCGGAGATATATGTAATGATGACTTAAGGATGGTGAAGCCGGAGATATATGTAATGATGACTTAAGGATGGTGAAGCCGGAGATATATGTAATGATGACTTAAGGATGGTGAAGCCGGAGATATATGTAATGATGACTTAAGGATGGTGAAGCCGGAGATATATGTAATGATGACTTAAGGATGGTGAAGCCGGAGATATATGTAATGATGACTTAAGGATGGTGAAGCCGGAGATATATGTAATGATGACTTAAGGATGGTGAAGCCGGAGATATATGTAATGATGACTTAAGGATGGTGAAGCCGGAGATATATGTAATGATGACTTAAGGATGGTGAAGCCGGAGATATATGTAATGATGACTTAAGGATGGTGAAGCCGGAGATATATGTAATGATGACTTAAGGATGGTGAAGCCGGAGATATATGTAATGATGACTTAAGGATGGTGAAGCCGGAGATATATGTAATGATGACTTAAGGATGGTGAAGCCGGAGATATATGTAATGATGACTTAAGGATGGTGAAGCCGGAGATATATGTAATGATGACTTAAGGATGGTGAAGCCGGAGATATATGTAATGATGACTTAAGGATGGTGAAGCCGGAGATATATGTAATGATGACTTAAGGATGGTGAAGCCGGAGATATATGTAATGATGACTTAAGGATGGTGAAGCCGGAGATATATGTAATGATGACTTAAGGATGGTGAAGCCGGAGATATATGTAATGATGACTTAAGGATGGTGAAGCCGGAGATATATGTAATGATGACTTAAGGATGGTGAAGCCGGAGATATATGTAATGATGACTTAAGGATGGTGAAGCCGGAGATATATGTAATGATGACTTAAGGATGGTGAAGCCGGAGATATATGTAATGATGACTTAAGGATGGTGAAGCCGGAGATATATGTAATGATGACTTAAGGATGGTGAAGCCGGAGATATATGTAATGATGACTTAAGGATGGTGAAGCCGGAGATATATGTAATGATGACTTAAGGATGGTGAAGCCGGAGATATATGTAATGATGACTTAAGGATGGTGAAGCCGGAGATATATGTAATGATGACTTAAGGATGGTGAAGCCGGAGATATATGTAATGATGACTTAAGGATGGTGAAGCCGGAGATATATGTAATGATGACTTAAGGATGGTGAAGCCGGAGATATATGTAATGATGACTTAAGGATGGTGAAGCCGGAGATATATGTAATGATGACTTAAGGATGGTGAAGCCGGAGATATATGTAATGATGACTTAAGGATGGTGAAGCCGGAGATATATGTAATGATGACTTAAGGATGGTGAAGCCGGAGATATATGTAATGATGACTTAAGGATGGTGAAGCCGGAGATATATATATAATGATGACTTAAGGATGGTGAAGCCGGAGATATATGTAATGATGACTTAAGGATGGTGAAGCCGGAGATATATGTAATGATGACTTAAGGATGGTGAAGCCGGAGATATATGTAATGATGACTTAAGGATGGTGAAGCCGGAGATATATGTAATGATGACTTAAGGATGGTGAAGCCGGAGATATATGTAATGATGACTTAAGGATGGTGAAGCCGGAGATATATGTAATGATGACTTAAGGATGGTGAAGCCGGAGATATATGTAATGATGACTTAAGGATGGTGAAGCCGGAGATATATGTAATGATGACTTAAGGATGGTGAAGCCGGAGTTATATGGATGGTGAAGCCGAGATATATGTAATGATGACTTAAGGATGGTGAAGCCGGAGATATATGTAATGATGACTTAAGGATGGTGAAGCCGGAGATATATGTAATGATGACTTAAGGATGGTGAAGCCGGAGATATATGTAATGATGACTTAAGGATGGTGAAGCCGGAGATATATGTAATGATGACTTAAGGATGGTGAAGCCGGAGATATATGTAATGATGACTTAAGGATGGTGAAGCCGGAGATATATGTAATGATGACTTAAGGATGGTGAAGCCGGAGATATATGTAATGATGACTTAAGGATGGTGAAGCCGGAGATATATGTAATGATGACTTAAGGATGGTGAAGCCTTAGATATATGTAATGATGACTTAAGGATGGTGAAGCCGGAGATATATGTAATGATGACTTAAGGATGGTGAAGCCGGAGATATATGTAATGATGACTTAAGGATGGTGAAGCCGGAGATATATGTAATGATGACTTAAGGATGGTGAAGCCGGAGATATATGTAATGATGACTTAAGGATGGTGAAGCCGGAGATATATGTAATGATGACTTAAGGATGGTGAAGCCGGAGATATATGTAATGATGACTTAAGGATGGTGAAGCCGGAGATATATGTAATGATGACTTAAGGATGGTGAAGCCGGAGATATATGTAATGATGACTTAAGGATGGTGAAGCCGGAGATATATGTAATGATGACTTAAGGATGGTGAAGCCGGAGATATATGTAATGATGACTTAAGGATGGTGAAGCCGGAGATATATGTAATGATGACTTAAGGATGGTGAAGCCGGAGATATATGTAATGATGACTTAAGGATGGTGAAGCTAGAGATATATGTAATGATGACTTAAGGATGGTGAAGCCGGAGATATATGTAATGATGACTTAAGGATGGTGAAGCCGGAGATATATGTAATGATGACTTAAGGATGGTGAAGCCGGAGATATATGTAATGATGACTTAAGGATGGTGAAGCCGGAGATATATGTAATGATGACTTAAGGATGGTGAAGCCGGAGATATATGTAATGATGACTTAAGGATGGTGAAGCCGGAGATATATGTAATGATGACTTAAGGATGGTGAAGCCGGAGATATATGTAATGATGACTTAAGGATGGTGAAGCCGGAGATATATGTAATGATGACTTAAGGATGGTGAAGCCGGAGATATATGTAATGATGACTTAAGGATGGTGAAGCCGGAGATATATGTAATGATGACTTAAGGATGGTGAAGCCGGAGATATATGTAATGATGACTTAAGGATGGTGAAGCCGGAGATATATGTAATGATGACTTAAGGATGGTGAAGCCGGAGATATATGTAATGATGACTTAAGGATGGTGAAGCCGGAGATATATGTAATGATGACTTAAGGATGGTGAAGCCGGAGATATATGTAATGATGACTTAAGGATGGTGAAGCCGGAGATATATGTAATGATGACTTAAGGATGGTGAAGCCGGAGATATATGTAATGATGACTTAAGGATGGTGAAGCCGGAGATATATGTAATGATGACTTAAGGATGGTGAAGCCGGAGATATATGTAATGATGACTTAAGGATGGTGAAGCCGGAGATATATGTAATGATGACTTAAGGATGGTGAAGCCGGAGATATATGTAATGATGACTTAAGGATGGTGAAGCCGGAGATATATGTAATGATGACTTAAGGACGGTGAAGCTGCACACACCTCATACATGGAAAATGTCTTTATACAAAACTTAGTAGACTGCACACACCTCATACATGGAAAATGTCTTTATACAAAACTTAGTAGACTGCACACACCTCATACATGGAAAATGTCTTTATACAAAACTTAGTAGACTGCACACACCTCATACATGGAAAATGTCTTTATACAAAACTTAGTAGACTGCACACACCTCATACATGGAAAATGTCTTTATACAAAACTTAGTAGACTGCACACACCTCATACATGGAAAATGTCTTTATACAAAACTTAGTAGACTGCACACACCTCATACATGGAAAATGTCTTTATACAAAACTTAGTAGACTGCTCACACCTCATACATGGAAAATGTCTTTATACAAAACTTAGTAGACTGCACACACCTCATACATGGAAAATGTCTTTATACAAAACTTAGTAGACTGCTCACACCTCATACATGGAAAATGTCTTTATACAAAACTTAGTAGACTGCACACACCTCATACATGGAAAATGTCTTTATACAAAACTTAGTAGACTGCTCACACCTCATACATGGAAAATGTCTTTATACAAAACTTAGTAGACTGCACACACCTCATACATGGAAAATGTCTTTATACAAAACTTAGTAGACTGCTCACACCTCATACATGGAAAATGTCTTTATACAAAACTTAGTAGACTGCACACACCTCATACATGGAAAATGTCTTTATACAAAACTTAGTAGACTGCTCACACCTCATACATGGAAAATGTCTTTATACAAAACTTAGTAGACTGCACACACCTCATACATGGAAAATGTCTTTATACAAAACTTAGTAGACTGCACACACCTCATACATGGAAAATGTCTTTATACAAAACTTAGTAGACTGCACACACCTCATACATGGAAAATGTCTTTATACAAAACTTAGTAGACTGCTCACACCTCATACATGGAAAATGTCTTTATACAAAACTTAGTAGACTGCTCACACCTCATACATGGAAAATGTCTTTATACAAAACTTAGTAGACTGCACACACCTCATACATGGAAAATGTCTTTATACAAAACTTAGTAGACTGCTCACACCTCATACATGGAAAATGTCTTTATACAAAACTTAGTAGACTGCTCACACCTCATACATGGAAAATGTCTTTATACAAAACTTAGTAGACTGCTCACACCTCATACATGGAAAATGTCTTTATACAAAACTTAGTACACTGCACACACCTCATACATGGAAAATGTCTTTATACAAAACTTAGTACACTGCACACACCTCATACATGGAAAATGTCTTTATACAAAACTTAGTACACTGCACACACCTCATACATGGAAAATGTCTTTATACAAAACTTAGTAGACTGCACACACCTCATACATGGAAAATGTCTTTATACAAAACTTAGTAGACTGCACACACCTCATACATGGAAAATGTCTTTATACAAAAACAAAGGAAAACTGTGCCAGCAATACTAATTAAAAACAGTTCTTAATTACCCCTTCCTATCAGCAATATAAACATTAATTAAGTACATGTAATAAAATAGGTTTGAGCAGTACCCTCACAACCCCCCCAGTACCCCCACAATCCCCCAGTACCCCCACAATCCCCCAGTACCCCCACAATCCCCCAGTACCCCCACAACCCCCCCTGTCACCCCACATCATACCAACGAATAACCAACATAATATAAACCTTGAACATAGTAATTTACTGACAATATAAAATTTCCTCTTTAGTATAAGATACATAGATGATGCCAACATGACAACTGACATTTAGAAAAAAGAACATAAGATTGAACTTAGTATTATGACTATAACTAAAAACAGTTTATATAATTATGAATGTCGTCATCCATGAGAACATTACACATGTTATAGTCACAGACTCACATATTACATATACACATATATACAAAACTTGATACATAATATCACATGACATATGAAAATTTATATTCACAGGAATTATATCAGTGTTATACATGCCCATTAACTTACATAAGATATTAAAAATACCGAATCAATTTATTAAGCCTCCTCGCATCCCCATGCCCAATATACACATTAATTAAGCACATTCAATAACAAATATTTTTGGGTAGTTCAACTACTCACCCCCCCCGCCCCCCCCACCATTTAGCTCAGATCATCATATTGAACAACGTCATACCATTGTTCACTGAACACAGACAAATAACCATAATTTAACCCTAGGACATAGTATCTTGATGACAAAAAACATCTTACCAATAGTGTAATATACATACTGTTATGTGCACATTACAATTTGACATTAAGTAAATTAACACATGATTGAACTTATTATGACCAACACAAAACCGTACTTATAGTTAAGAATGTCATCAGCCATGGTAACATTACTCCTGATATGTTCACAGACTCGATTTTTACATATATATGTACAAAACTTGAAACATAATATTACATGATGGAACAATATGTCCACAGGTTTTATAACAGTGCCCTACATGCCCGCTAACATATATCAAAATTTTAAAATAACGAATCAATTTGGTGCGCCCCCTCGCTTCCCCATGACTGATAAAACACCTACATTTAAAGTTTTGCCCCACAAGAGAGTTTTCTATCTAAAATTTATGCCATGATCTGGCTGAGAAATCATTCATTACACCATATGAATGGTTTAGAAAACACAAGTTGAAGAATTGAACACTTATGCAACACATGGGAATTTTTATTGAAGAAACCCCATCAAGTCCAATACAAAGTAGAAGTTTAGAAGTTTGAGGTAATCTATCTAAACTCTTGTAGGAAGTGCAGCATAGGGCCAGAGAGGTACAAAGACTTCAATGCTATGCCAGGAATACACTCATCCCCCCCCCTAAACCATTCATCACATCTGTCAGACACTGCAACATCATCTGGCTGATGCTGCACTTCACAAGAGTGATGGACCACATTCAGGTTGACTGATTACATTCTACTCTCCTTACCCATTCTACTTTGTATTGGACTGATGAAGCCACTGTGTGGCGAAACGTTTCTTCAATAAAGATTCCCATGTGTTGCATAAGTGTCTCAATTCTTCAACTTGTCGGTTTTCTAAACCATTCATCACATCTGTCAGACACTGCAACATCATGGGATCTTGGTACAAAGACTTCAACGCTTGCCCAACCTTTGGACGACGACCTACTTACACTAGTGGCAGGTCCCACTGTGATCCCGCCTCCTCCTGCTTCAACTCATCTCACCGCAGTATATAAGCCACCTCTCTGGCCCTATGCTGCACTTCCTACAAGAGTGATGGACTAAACACATCGATTCCAGGTTGAGGGACTGATTACCTCAAACTTCTACTCTCCTTACCCACTTCTACTTTGTATTGGACTGATGAAGCCACTGTGTGGCGAAACGTTTCTTCAATAAAGATTCCCATGTGTTGCATAAGTGTCTCAATTCTTCATTACACCATTAATTCTCGCAGCCTACGCACATTCATACCTCTATACTGAACTGGAAATTGTATATCCCATCTCCTTCCGTACAACATCTCATTCTTACACTTTGTTTTATAAAAATGTCCAGATAAAGCCCGTATTCGCACTTTCCCCTCCACCTCCCTCATAGCCAACGATATATTAATATAATCCACTACCAAATACATGACCGCCCTTCTCACACTATCACTCGCTCGCTCTATGTCCAAACTTAATGCTTTCAGTACCATTAACCTACCTCCTCCAACCATATCCAAGACCCTACGACACCATAGACGTACCCTTGCGATACCCTCACAAAAATACACCACATGATATCCAGTATCCGCTTCCCCGCACAAAACACAACATGTGGACTGCACAACGCTCATCTGATACAAACGTACTTTAGTGGGCAACATCCCATGTGAAAACCTATACATAGTTTTCCACACCCTTGACTTTAAATGTAACTTGCGAAATGCACCCCAGATACCTGCCCAATTATATAAAATTATTGTTCGCATCGCTCTCGGGCCGTGTGGACCTGCTGCGCAGACGCTCCTGTCTAGGCTGGCTTTCTGCTCAGTTTTCCCTGTTTTGAATATTCAAAATGGCGGATAGACATGGTCGCCATGTAAATACGGCGTGTGTCGAATTGGTTCGTGGAACGCTTATAAGTTCAGCGATGCAGGTGCTCCTGCCTACGATCATCGGCGAGGTATATGGCATACCGATTGACGAATTGTATGGAGTAGCCATAAATGGAATTACAAGGATCTTCATCAAGTTTAAGGACGAGGGCTTCTACTCTAGCATCGTTAACAAATATCAAGAGAGAAGACTGGCCGTGAACACTGCAGTGGAGGTATGCCTCCATGATGTGTCGAGTTACATGACGTGGGTAAAAGTAAGGAATGTACCATTTGAGGCAACAGAACATGATGTGGTAGCAGTTTTCCGTAACTATGGAAAAATCCACTCAGCTGAGTTGGGAGTGTGGAAAAATGGACCTTATGAGGGGTTGCCTGAGGGATCATTTACACTGAAAATGACCTTACGTCAGCCAATTCCATCGTATGTGCTACTAGACGTCTTCAGGACTCAGGTCTATGAATATTACTCAGGACAGAGGAAGACATGCAGATTGTGTGGGTCTTATGACCATATGGCAGCCCATTGCCATAAGAAAGCAGGAAGGAGGGATCAGATACCATTGCCTATATTCGGCAACAAGGTATAGAGGCGTCGGAGACTGGGGTACTTCCCAAAACGACACCTTGTCGTTGGAATGAGAAGGTTGATAAGGCAGAGGAGGCAATGAACGAATGTGTAACGTTACCGGTTGACACAGAGACTGCAACAGCGACGACGAGAACGAGTGATGACGAGTGTGAAGGACCACAGGATGGATTGCTGGAGGAGGTTATAAACTCCTTTCTAAGTGAAGTTGAGGGTGGTCTGGAGGAAGCAAGGAGTACACACATGTCGGTGACATCACATAATGATTTGGTGGTTGGGGAAAATTTGCGCACTAATGGCACTGTGCACACAGTTGTGGAGGAAGTACATAGGGAGGGAACGAGAGGTGAAGAAGCGTGTGGTGACGGAAGTTCGCGTAAGCGATCGGCTGGAACATCGGAGATGGACGACGTTCTCACTCCAAGACAGAGATCAGGGGTAAAGTCTTGGGAAAAGGAAGTGAGCCAAACGGGGAGAGAGGGGAAGGGTAATGAAGGGATGAATAGTTCTAAAGACAAAGGGGGGTAGGGGGGTTGAACAGGCAGGCTGCCAAACGAGAACCTCTTCAACAGGAAAGTATAGTAGGACATCTACCAAGGCGGAGGGGAAAGCCGCCGATATTAAAGTAATTCAAGGTTAACAATTAATAAATGGATTGAGGAATGAAGTGAAAAGAGTCTGGATGGAATGGTTCCTCTGGTTCCTCAGGAGGTATAATGTAGATGTATGTTTTATACAAGAACATAATTACAAGCTCGGCTGTGCATTATTACTGAAAGGTTATAAGTTATATGTGAGTGAGTCTATGAGGTTAAAAGGAGGAGTGGCTGTGGCTGTGAAGGAAAACAGTCCCTTACGTATAATAAAGTGGGAGGAGGGGGGGGAGGGTGGTGAGGGTGGATGGTGAGTGGGGTGAAACGAGAGTATGTTTTATAGGGGTTTACATGCCAGCAGACAGCACAGTCAGAATAAAAGAGGATTTTGTAAGAGACATTTCGTTGTATTATTTACGGGGTTTACCTTTCTTCACTATAACTGGAGGAGATTGGAACTGTGTCATAAGGGGGGGGGACGTGGAGCCGAGGGGGGCGGGGTGCGTATTAGGGGCATTACGCAATGTTTTGCAGGATGCGGGGGTTAGGGATGTGGGGGGACGGGGGCCTGGAGAATAGAGTTTACCTTTGTCAGAAGAGGTTATTCAGCGCGTTCAGATAGAATCTATACATCGGAGTCAGTTAGTGTGAGGGAAGTAAGAACAGTGGACGTGGGGTTTTCTGACCATAGGGCAGTTTTGGATGAGCTGGATTGGAGGGATGTGGTTAAGATACAATCAGGGTTTTGGAAGTTAAATGCAAGACTAGTGAGGAGTGAGGTGGTGAGTGTGGAGTTTAGTGAATGGTGGCAAAATTTGTGGGGTGCCAGGGAGGGGGAGACGAGTATCTTGGAATGGTGGGAAAATAAAGCTAAACCAGGTATAGCGGGTTTTTATAAACGTAAGGGACGGGAGGGACACAGACACAGACAAATTGGAAGCAGCCCCAGCCGCCGTGGAGAGAAGACGTCGTCGTTCCTGCTCTTCAGCTGAGCAACTCTGAACACTGTTACCCGAGATTTTTCTTGGGTTATCCTGAGTAGTTCTTCACCAGAGCTGAGAGGAAACTTGCTTGCAGTCACTTCGAGCCCCATCCCATCAAGTGGGTAAGGCGGTGACTTGCTTGACTTGCTTGCATGTTCACCCCTCTCTTCCCCATCCCCCCATCCTTCCCCATCCTCCCCTCACCCAGACATCTACACTGGCCCACACACTAGCACACTACATACATTGCTATCCTTCTGACTTTCCTATCTTCTTCTTTTTCGGCAACTTCGCTTTGGCATTTTGACCATCCGGTAGCCCGTGTGGTTTTTTAAAATCCGGCCGATCTTTGCCTTGGGCCCTTTCCCTCTCAACACTCGAGGGTAGGCTATCTTAGGGGCTGACCTTCATAAGTCAGCTGAAATAGGATGTTAGAATAACACTAAGGAAAGACCCTTTTTGTTAAAGTAACTTCTCTGCCAGATGTACCTTCCTAGACATCATGGCGAGGATAAGAGTAAGATTACGTGTTGATGGCAACCAAATGACGATGAAAGAAATTCTAGCATGTATTTGCTCGAATTCAACTGTTGCTCCAGTGGATGTTTTTCAAACCCACGCTGGAGCAGTACTTCTCCTCTCTTCTGAAGAAGAGTTACTTCAACTGCTGAAGCATGATGTTCTGGAAAAATTGAAGACTTTTGGTGTTACCTCAGTTGCACCCGAGAGCTATCAAGCTCAGAGGACTGTGTTTGTTGCCAGAATTAACAGTTTCATGCGACATAGCACAGTGAATGAAATTGTTGAAGACTTTAATACAGAGAATTCTGAATTTAGGGCTGTCGAAGCACATAAATTCTCTAAACCTAACAACAACAAGGTAACCTTAAAGTTAATACTTGAGACACCTGAAGAGGCTAAACTTGTGTGTCAAAATGGCTTCAAATGTTTTGGCACCAGATGTACACCTGACCAAATCTCTCTTGAACGATTTGTCAGTGTGACACAACAAATGCAGTACTCAAGCGCAGATTTGCAGCATTTGCTCTGGCCAACATTCTTATAGAGATTGTACTAATAAAAATACGCCCAAATGTGTCCTCTGCAATGGAAAACACCATGCTGTTTCTGCTATCTGTCCTGAGAGGAAAAAGGAAATGCAGAAAATTATTGAAGCTAAGAAACTGTCCACTTCTAAGAAGACCACTCCCCAGGCACCGCCAACAATGTCCCAAACTTCCTTCCCAGCTATGCCTGGATCTAGTGGGACTCCTCATGTCTCTACCATTGATGATTCCAATGTTTGGAATTCTGCCCCTTTTGGAGTGCCCCAATCTAACCCTCACCAACAACATCCACAAACGCAACAACAAGGTTCAGCCTCACCTTCCATGTCTCAGGTATCCTCAGCCGGGGATATGACGAGAGCGCAACTAATGTATATGCTGGCCAAAGACATAGCAGGAGGTGGCATTCATCTATGCTCTAAGGTTTTAAATGATTTGTTATTGGCTAATGGGATCACTCCCATTACTACCCCTGAAAATGTTAAGACAATTATGGCCCAACCTTCTCATAACAAGAAGTATGTTCCCTACTCTACTTCTTCAAATAAGTCTAATTCATCCCTTGTCCAGGGATCACCCTCCTCGCATACCCAGGTTGTCAACTTCCCTCAACCCGATGAGTCAATACCTGACCCTAACGATGCCCCAGAGATTGGTGCTTACTCTTCCGCTATTGCAGCTGATCCTGTTGAACAGGAACTCCCCCGGGTAAATCACCTGGCCTACAAAATTTTTCCTTGGAGCCTCCACAGTCTCCCATTAACTCTCACGAGCCTCTGCTTCCTGTAACTGGGAAAACAACACCTCAGTTTTCTGATGATGACTCTAATGACTCTAATGATTCTGTTAATATTACCAATTCTAATGAAGATGATGACAATTTCAATACACAAGCAACTACTCAGAACTTCCCTCCTCCCCTTGACGAGTCCAGCAGGGATAGTGAGTATACCAAAAAAGACACTACTTGCAGGCGTTCAGACCGCAGTACACGTCCGAAGAGCAAGAAATAATGGGTAATACAATTTTCCAACTTAATATTCAACATTTCTTTAATAACCGTTACCTCCTTGAAGTTGAACTACATAATTACAATCCCGATGTTATACTCTTGAATGAGACAGCTGCAAGAGTTGATCAACGTAATAAATTACGTGGTTACTCTACTGTTGAGAAATCGAGAGGACCCTATAGTGGTGTAGCCATCTTAGTTAAATTAGGCTATACATTTAAAAATATTCATGTTGATGAAGATAACATTCTTGCAATAGAACTGGCGACGTCTCATGGACAACCAGTGATAGGAACTGGATATTTTCCCCCGAGACAACAATATGTAGAGTCAATTCCTCTACATAGGATATTAAGCAGAAATATTCCAACAATTCTAGCGGGAGATTTTAATGCTCATCACCCTGCCCTCTTTAACTGTGGAGCTGGTATTCCACTGGGTGACTTAAAAGGAAAACAACTATTTAATATCAAGACAGCCAGAAACTTGTCATTTCAAGGCCCATTCTTTAAATCATATATTGGACCTCATCCAGGGACACCAGATATAGTCCTAACAAACAGGGACTGTGACCTCTTTCATTGTCGTATCTCTCCTGGTGGAAACGTAGGATCTGACCATATCCCTGTTATAATACAACTACAAACTTCTCCATTTAGAATACCTGTACCTCCTAAACCCAACCTCAACACCCTAGGATTTGACCCCTTCAGGGCATTTCTTGGTGAAGATGAAATTGTGTCGTTGGAAAATCAACCTTCCACTGCAATTGACGACGCGATCAGGTCCCTTCATAATCGAATAATTGAAGCTACTAATGCATCTTGCCAATTAGCTTCCACAAAGATATACCAACAATATAAACCTACTAGGGAAATTAGAGACGCTTTAAGAAAGTATCAAGCAGAATGTCGAAAGCATCTTCAAACGCGACAACCACCAGTAGCTACATTGAATAGATTAAGGCAAGAATTAATTAACATGATTAGTCATCACAAAAGTGACTTATGGAAATTGCTGGTTCTCCAAGCTAATCAGTATAAACGTGAGCCAGCAAAATTTTGGAGTAAGATCCGACAACTTGATGAGGATGATGAAGATGTTGAGATTAAACTTGACGATCCACAGGACCAGGCTAATTTGATGGGTGATGCATTGGAGAAAATTCTCTCCCACAATAACAGTCGCCAATTTAACAATAATCACTATCAGTTGGTAAATGAATGGAGAGATGAGAACTTGGATGATCTACAACCACTACCTTCCATCGATACTTCAACTCTTGAAGATACCCACCCGCTTACTAGACCTATTACATTACTAGAGATGAGTCAGGTTATTGCAAGATTGCGAAATAGAACCCCTGGTCTCTCTGGAATAACAATGAAACAAATAAAGTTCCTACCCAGAAATTATAAACAGTCTTTGGTTAATATCTTTAATGCCATCTTGGCTTCAGGACATTTTCCAGTGGTTTTTAAGACTGCTAGGATGATCTTTCTTGCTAAGCCCAGTAAAGACATCCACCAACCTGGAAACTATAGACCTATATCTTTACTTGAAGTCACTGGAAAAGTTCTTGAGATCATTTCCAACAGACTGAACTCCTATATGGAATTTAATCACCTTTTTACTGAAAAACAATCTGGCTTTAGAACACATAGAGGTACCAATCATGCAATAAATGTTATTTTCGACACTGTAGCAAGTCTAAAACGTCAGGGCAATCTTGCCCTAATTGCCACTAGAGATGTTCATAAAGCTTTTGATAGCTTATGGCATGATGGTCTTATATACAAACTCATTGACCTACCAGACCATAACTGGGCTTTTCTCAGATTAATATATAATTTCTTAACTCAAAGAAAAATCATTCCCACCTTTCATGGCAGGTCGACAGAGCCTTTTATACCAACAGCTGGTGTCCCACAAGGTTCTTGTCTTAGTCCAATTCTGTTCAACATTTATGTGAATGACCTTCCTCAACCAGAGTTTAATGATACAATTATAACGCAGTTTGCAAATGATGTTATTCATGTCGTCTCATCAACTCCGGTAACAGGAAAATACAAGTATGAGAGAGTCATAGAAAAAATGAATATTGAACTTCGTCGAACATCTAATTGGGAAAAGAAATGGAGAATTACGACTAATCCTGACAAAGTCCTTGTTAGCACGATAGGATGTTTTGCATCAACCATCGAAGATAAAGGGGGTATTTCAATCAGAGGTACACCTGTAGCCATTAGAAACCCTAACAAGATCTTGGGATATGAAATAGACAGGCTGCTCCGCTCAACATCTCATGCAAATAAAAAGATCAACATAGCCAAAACCGGTCTTAACAGTCTCTTTAGATTCAATCAAGCTCCTCCACATGTCAAAAAACATCTGTATAAAATGATAATAAGACCTATACTTGAATACCCTTGTGTCCCAATGACATTAACAACAAAGACCAACATGCTACGGTTGCAACGGGTCCAGAATAGAGCTCTTCGCTTCATTACGGGCACCAGGAGGAGAGACAGAGTTAAAATGGCAGATTTACATGTACAACAAGATATTACTGCCTTAAATGTACGCCTTGACACCCTGAAAAAGAAACAACTCTATACAATGCAAGAACTCTACATGCCAGATAGAGAACATCCTTTACAAGTTGTAAATACCACGGATTAAATCATCAATACTCCTCCTCATAGGACTCAAAGAATGACTCTCCCACAGAGGGTCCGTCGTTTTATCCATAAAGATGATTACCATCGACCCATGATATTGAGCAACCTCCCTGATGAAGAAGATTGGGTAACACCAGAACCCTTCTATGTTTACTGAGAAAATCATCGCCACCAATTAGGGAGACATCTTATATAACAATCTACTGAAAAAATATGCTATATTTACTATGGCTGGGCACCACCTGTAAGAAGCCATTGTCAAGTAATTCTTTATAAACTGGCCAGGAAATTATTGCCTTCATTGTCGATTAAATATCCGTTGTTCAATCGCAAAAAACAAAAAACAAAAAAGCAATTTGCAACTTGTATAATTACTACCAATTCAGAGCCATGTATTTATATATCTGTTATATCTATGTGACTCTGATGGGTTAGTATTATACCCCTTCAAGAATATCTTATCATTTCACATACACTTTTTAAATTACACCAAAGTGGTTGGGCCACTTACCTTTTATATCCTTCCTCTCTCCCCCCTCCGACCCTTTTCCAATATTTCTATCCTTACCCATCCTTCTTCCTTACCCATCTTACCAAAGCTCTGGTCATAAGAAGAAGAAGGGACGGGAGGAGGCTAGGTGGAGGTATGGATTACAAAATTATTTGGAGCAACAGCTCAATGAGTGTTATGAGGAAGGGGAGGGAAGGCAGTACGAAAAAATATTGCTGCTCAGAGATAGATTGAAGGAAATACATAATGAAAGATTTGATGAGATAAGGGTAAGGGCGGGGATGGAAGCAGTACTGTGGGGAGATAAGCCTTCCGGAAGTGTTTTGAGAAGTTTTAAAATCAGGCAAAAGAGGTTAGTGAAGATTTGGGAGGATATTATAAGGGGCAAATGCTAGCGACAACTGAAGGAATGAGTAATTATGCTGATTATTGGTTTCAAAAGAAGTGGGCGAGGGGAAAAGTTGGGATAGTTTGTGAGGAAGTGAAGGGGTGCAAGCCTTGGGGACCTGTGGGGAGGAGATAGTTGGAATAGATGGTGAAATTAGTATGGATGAAGTGAAAGAGGCAGTGCTCAATTTAAGTATGGGAAAAGCGCCAGGAATAGATGGGATTTCGAATGATTTTTATAGTTCAATTGGACCATATAAAGTATTGTCTGGTACAGGTAATGAATTGTATGCTGAGGGAAGGTAAGTTAGGAATGACACAGTGGACAGGTGTGGTCGTGTTAGTAAGGAAAAAGCAGGAGGGAAGAACACTGAGCATGTACAGGGCCATATCTATAATGTGTTCAGACTATAAGATTTTTGCGAAGATACTAGGGAATAGGATGAAGAGGATGATAGGAGGTATACTACATAAGGGACAGTTGGGGATTCCGGGAAATAGCATGAGAGATGGGCATAGCCGGATTAGGGAATTTTTGAAGGGTTGCAATCGGGGTGGAATTTTAGGTATTGATTGGGAGAATGCATATGACGGTGTGAATAGGGAGTTTCTGGGGGCCAGTTTGAGACGTCTGGGTTTTGGTGAGGGAGTTGTAAAGTGGGTTCAGATACTGTATTCTGGGGCGGTGATACAGGTGCAAATTAATGGTAGGTTGGGCAGGATTTTGGAAATGGAGAGGGGTCTGAGACAGGGGTGTCCTATGTCTTAAATTTTGTTCGCATGCATACAGCACCCGTTTTATGAAATGGTTGAGGGAAAGGGGATTTTACATGGGGAGGGGGTGGGGTTTAATGTGGTGGTAGGATATGTGGACGATACAACTGTACTGATCACTGGTGTAGAAGGATTGAGAACAATAGGGAGGGTCTTGAAGGTTTTTGGCAGGGTGTCAGGAATGAGCGTCAACATAGCTAAATCAAAATTATTAGAGATAGGTGCTTGGGTGGGGGGTGGAATGGGGTTGGAGTTTGGATGGGAAGTGGTGGAACGGTTGAAAATTTGTGGAGTTCTATATATGGCTGATGAGCAGGAGGCTCGTCGAGTGAACTCGAAGTTGGTAGGAGAGAAGGTAGTGAAAAGGATACGGAGCCTAAGAGCGGGGGATGTTACTTTATTGCAAAGGTCGATTATAATAAATTCATTGGTGTATAGTAAAGTGTGGAATGTTGCTGTGGTGTATCCTTTACGGGTGCAGGAGATACATGAGATACAGAGGAGGGCGCTCCGTTATGTGTGGGGTTTTGGGAGGGCATGGCTCAGTAAAGAGGTGGTCATGTCAAATGTACGAAGAGGAGGAGTAGGACTCTTGGCACTGGGGCCGAGAGTAAAGGCCATGTATGTAAAACAGAGGTTTGTGTGGGGGAGGGGGGTGAGAGAGGTAAGAGTTGGGAAAGTGATGGAGGATGTGCGACGGTGGTGGGGAGGAAAGGAATTAATTGAATGCTAGACTATGCTCAGGTTATTGTTAGTCGTCGGAGAGGCAGCAAAACTTAAGGTTGGAAGGTTGGTGGAGATGAGTAGGAAACCGGAAACCATGCAAGGGGTATCGGTATAACCCTTGTATGATTGGGGTAAGATTTGGTATGATTTCCGGAAGCTTAGATTAATGCCGAGGGTGAGGGAGTTAGTTTATAGATTTGTAATGGGAAATTTAGCTTCAGAGTTTCCATTGTGTGTAATGGGTTTGGTGAGGGAAGCGACATGCGAAAAGTGTAAGGAACCGGAAACAGCTTTTCATGCAGTTTATTTCTGTAAAGAGTTGGGGGAGGTATGGTTGTGGTTGGCAAGAGTTTTTAGGTTGATGGGCGGAGGTAATGTAGAGATTCTGAGAGCCCTAACATTCGAAGTAAGAGGGGTCTCTGAAGACGTGAGAAGAGCTATTATGTACATAGTGGCAGATTTCTTGTATTTTTCTTGGGGATTGAGGGACAAAGGTGGGGGATTAGAATTAGGGCGATTGCAGCAGGAATATATCATACGGTATGTAGAAATAAAGTCATTTATGGGAAACAGTGGAGAACACGTTTTCCGAACTCATACAGAAATATTAGAGTAAAGAGACTCATTAATGTGCCACACTAAGTATAGATCAAGGGACAGTTTTCCTTTTTAGCAGGGATATATAAGTATTGGAGGGTGAGTGCATGAGGTAAGGTTATCTGGAGAGTTTGTATGGTTTGGAAGGTTATGTCAAACGTGGTGTTGTTTTTGAGATGTATGTTGCAGCTGTAGTGCAACACTACAGTGTTGCAACTGTAGTGCAACACTACAGTGTTGCAATTGTAGTGCAACACTACAGTGTTGCAACTGTAGTGCAACACTACAGTGTTGCAACTGTAGTGCAACACTACAGTGTTGCAACTGTAGTGCAACACTACAGTGTTGTGCTTAACAAAGAATTATTAAGGTAAAGTGTCCTGTGCAGCAGCACCACTAAAGAGGGGATAATCAACGTATTATGAGCGGTTGGCTACACCAGCTACTTTGAGCTCATGTCAGTTTTACATACTGTTCATATTTTGTGTATTTTACAGTATATACAAGGACAAAAAACTTGGTTCCAAAAAATTTTCAATTATTGTGTTAAGCATGATAAAAGGTGTGTGTGTGTGTGTGTATGTACATGTGTTTGTGTATGTGTATATATATATATATATATATATATATATATATATATATATATATATATATATATATATATATATATATATATATATATATATATATATATTTAGTAATGTGTAACATAAGTAAGGCAATTTAGTATGTAACGTAAGTAAGGCAATTTAGTAATGTGTAACATAAGTAAGGCAATTTAGTAATGTGTAACATAAGTAAGGCAATTTAGTAATGTGTAACATAAGTAAGGCAATTTAGTAATGTGTAACATAAGTAAGGCAATTTAGTAATGTGTAACATAAGTAAGGCAATTTAGTAATGTGTAACATAAGTAAGGCAATTTAGTAATGTGTAACATAAGTAAGGCAATTTAGTAATGTGTAACATAAGTAAGGCAATTTAGTAATGTGTAACATAAGTAAGGCAATTTAGTAATGTGTAACATAAGTAAGGCAATTTAGTAATGTGTAACATAAGTAAGGCAATTTAGTAATGTGTAACATAAGTAAGGCAATTTAGTAATGTGTAACATAAGTAAGGCAATATGGTGTGATGGTGAGTTTGGGAATGATCAACGGCGGGTTTACAAAGGGGGAACTTGTTTTTGATAATAAAGGTGATGTACGGGAGTTGGGTTGAATGGTTTTTATAGGAACATGTGTAGTATAAGTCTGTAAGGTTTTTTACGTAAAAGAAAAGTATTAACTCAGGTGTGGGTAGGCATGTAGGATGATAATTATACTCTGAGTTTTATTTTCCGGTAAGTTATCTTGTCATTTTTTATATATTGTAAAATATGTATTTAAACATATATGATCTAAAGAAGGACATCAGATTCGATGGTATTAATCATGGTATTATAAGGTAATTATACTCTTATGAGTATACTTTTCGGACATGTTATTTTTTATTTGTTTTTATGTATAGTAAAATATGTACTTACACATATATGGTATGGGGCAGGTCATCAGATTATATTGCAATTGTCATGAAGAGAAAAAGGGGTTATAAGATTTATAAAATCAGGTCGGAAGACTTTCTTTTTGTGGTAAGAGAATTTTTTAGGACGCGAAGAGATTATCGTATTTCTTTATTTCAGTATGTTGTAATCAGGCATGGATCGCTTAAGGGTAATTTGCAACAGTTGGAATGTAAACTTTTCCACAGGATGACCTGTGTGTTATGTTTTATAGTAAGGAGACCCTTTTGTTCACACTTGATGTCTCTGTATTTAATTTTTATTTTGTAATATTTGTTTTAATAAATTCTAAAAAAAATATATGTAAAGGAAAGACACTTTCCCCCTCCATCACCTCATTACCCCTCACAGTCCTCCCCAAAACTCGCATCAACACTTTTCCCGGTTTGCTAACCCTCAATAAAAATCTCAGCATACACATACACTCCTCCTATTCCCTCCCCCCCCCACTGCCGCACATCATCCATAACCTCACTCACCCTTACACCCCGATCCCCACCCAACCATATATAACTATGTTTCACATACATGCTTTTCAGTCTACTACACAGTGGAATTAATCCTAATCCTTCCCTCCCCAATGGTGTTGCCACGACTGTCTGCTTAAGCCAATGATAACCATATCCCCAAATAAAATGCATTACCTTCTTTTGCACCAACCTCACATCATTCTTCATCAACGGATAAACCACTGCCACATGCCACAATTTAGAGTAAATGACTGTATTTATAACTATGACTGTCTGATGGATCGTCAGCCCACTCGTCCATACTCCCCCCAATCTCCTTGCACAACCCTTACGGAGCTGACCTCTCTAGTTTCTTGCCCTGCCCTTCTGTATAATACTCCACATACTTTAATTTGATCTACTACCTGCCAACCATACTTTTGTCCGAAGTTCCCTCCCAACCATGAACCAAGCATAACAATTTAGACTTAACTCCATTAAGACACATACCTGTTGCCCCACTAAATATCTCAACGATTCGATCTACATTCCTTAATCCCTCCTCTCCCCCAACTAAAACCGTTGTATCGCCAACATACCCAACTATACCAGGAGCACCCCACTGCCGTACCCCCCGTTCATCTACCCCAACATTAATCATCCTATATAAAGGATCTTGTAGACATGCAAATAGGATCTGAGACATGGGGCATCCCTGTCTCAGTCCCCTACCCATACTAACTACCTTCCCCATATATCCATTGATTTGCACCTGTAGTACTGCGTCTTTGTATAATGCTTCTGCCCATTGGACAATTTTCTCGCTTAAACCCATGTGCCTCATTATGATCCATAACGTCTCTCACTCTACACAATCATAAGCAGCCTTCCAATCCAAAGCAAGTACACCCCCTCCACTCGTTCTACAATCATCTATAAAATCCTTAGTCCTCCCATGTCCACTAATCATTAACCATCCCGGCACACCCATTTGTCCCTTATCTATAACTCTCCCAATAACACTACGCAACCTATTACTTAAAACCCTTGCAAACAATTTGTAATCACCACACATTAAAGATAAACCTCTGTAATCCATGATGTTATTCTGCACTTCCCCCTTTAGAATCATGACAACGACCCCTGTTCGTTGTGTCATACCCATGCATCCCTTTACCTTTATTTCATTTAGCAAATGCACCAAGCATTCCTTCAAGACCTCCCAGTTACTTAAATAAAAATCATTTGGAATGCCACCAATCCCTGGAGTCTTCCTTACACTCATCCCCTGTAACACCTTCAAAACCTCATCTTCACTTATGGGCCCCTCTATCTCCACCCTGTCTTCTGGTTCCAGGATACGTGATATCCCTTCCTCCATAATATGCAAGTCCCCCATCTTCCTATTACCCCCTCTCATATATATCTCAAACCATTCATGCCTTCAGTCGTTACTAACTGCTGTCCCACCGTGTACCCACCCGCGTCCTGATGTACCTCTAATTTTAACATATTCATTAAATTTTGCCGGATCTTTAATCGCTGCAGAACGCAAGCTGGTTTATCACCCCATAAAACATCTTCCAACCCACCCCTTAATCTTTCACCATCAAACCGTGCATTCTGCATCTCCAGCAATTGCGTCTTTATACCCTCGATCTCTGAAACTGGATATACTCCATGACAACCTTCATAACACTGTTTTAACTGCCCCTCCAAATACCTCTGTAATCCATATTTCCATTGTCCGACCTCCTTTCCTTTCCTCATATAAAAACTACGGATTCCCGGTTTAGCACATTGCTCCCACCACAGTAATATATCATCTCCCAGCTTTCCTTTATTCCATTCATTTTTCCACCATTCCACAAAACTAGGTCGACCCTCCATATCACCTAACAAGCTCACATTTAGTTTCCAATAACTCATAAAACGTTCCGGCAACTCACCCCATCCCACGTCCACAACCACCCCTCTATGATCCGAAAATACAACATTTACAGTTTCCATATTATTAACTTGTATCCCAGGAGATGCATAAATGCGGTCCAAGCATGAAGCATAACCGTTCCTCGCATAAGTATGCTCAACCACCCACACCTCCCCACTAACTACATCCACTAATCCGACTCCCCCTAACACATCCCATAGAACTCCCAACACACACCCAGCTCCCAGCGGCTACACATCCTTCCTACATATCACACTATTCCAATCCCCTCTGAATAATGTATAAACTGGTAATCCCATCATATGATAAATCAATGTGTCCCATACAAAATCCTCTTTAACACGCCTATTGCTGTCCGCCAGCATGTACACACAAAACACACTCGTACCCCACCCCATGTCCCATCCACCCTCACTACTCCCATCTCCCCCTTCTTCCCAGTGCAACAGTTGAAAAGGACTGGCCTCAGCTATTAATACTGCAGCGCATCCCTTAAGCTTCCCAGTATATCCATCATAAACCTTGTACTCATCTATTAACAAATCTCTTCCATACCTAAAATTATGCTCTTGTAAAAATGTGATCTGTATTCCATGCCTCTTTAAAAAGTCACTAAAGATCCTACACTTTACATCGGCTCTTAGGCCATTTACGTTTAACGTTAGGCGCTTAAAAATGCTATCGGGGGCTTACCAATCGATCGATGTCCATACAGGTCCTTACGTTTTTGCACAGTAAGCTTTTCACAATGCCCTTTCCTTGCCTCACCTTTCCCCTGCCCCTTACCCCACCTGATGTTTTTTTGGAACATACACTGAGCATTTCTTTCCAGATCTTTGCGCAGGTGTCAGAACATCATCACTGTCAGAAACACCTCCCTCTCTCTTTCGTGATGCCTCAACTATGTGCATGCCCTCATCTACACTTTCAACTTTATGCACTTCAACCACAGCCTCACAAATCCTCATCCCCACCACCCACATTGCCCTCCTCATGAATTCCACCCTTATCTGCAGATGTCCCATCCGACACCATACGTAGTGTTCTGTCCCTATTCTGATTCTCCAAGAATCTTTGTATAACAGTGTCTATTGCAGCTGAAACTTCACTACCCATTTCACCTTGTCTCACCTCATCCTCTATATACATGGTCTCAGTCACCTGAGAGACCTCCGGTAATGTTACACATTTCACCGGATTGTCCTCCACGACTTAACTCCATGCCCTCTGGGCCGGAGGATGCTCCCGTGTTGACTGGGCCGTCACCTCTCTCTCCTTCTCCACTCCTTTCCCTTCTCCATGCGTCTCAGTTGATGATCGTCGAGGACACATCGCAGCCATAAAATCATACACTCCACACAGTCTGCGTGTTCTTCTCTGCCCTGCATATGTGACATATACCTGAGTTCTAAAGTCACTTAATGTCACATATGATGGAATAGATTTGCGCAAGGACATCTTAAGGGTAAATGATCCCTCAGGCAGTCCATCATACATTCCCTCAGACCACCTTCCAACTGTTACTTGATGTATAACACCAAACTCTTCGAAAATTGCTTTTATGTCTTCCTCATCTGCTTCAAATGGGACGTTCCATATCTTTACCCAAGTATAATACTTGGATACGTCCCTCATACGTACTTATAAACCAGGGTTAACCAGCATACACGCATTCTGGTACTTTTCCACCATCTTGTCATATACAGCAGCCGTCACGAATTTCACAAAGATTCTTGTAGCTCCATTCAAAGCAATTCTATACAAATCGTCGTTGTTGATGCAGTAGGTATCTCTTAAGATGTCAGACAGCATAACTTACGCATTGGTGTTATAAACTGCGCCTTTCAACACCTCAATACACAGAGTGTTTTTCCTCCTCCTGGTAGACTGCGCCATCTTGCAAAATTCGCTCAGTGCTACCAACTGTAGCGAGTGCAGCAGCCAACGTCCGTCCTCCACCAATGATGTTTGACGAATGTAGGAGCAAAAGCGAAGCACAACCTCTCGGCCCGAAAGCGAAGAGGTCAATGATTCCTAGAATTACCCTTATTTACTTGTTGCTCTCTATGGGAACATGAAATATTCATCACCATCCCATGGATATTTGCTGCAATAGCAGCCTTCCTTATTAAAATTATTATTATTATTATTAATATTATTATTATTATTATTATTATTATTATTATTATTATTATAGGAGTGCCCACTGGTTCCCTCTGCAGGTTGTTCTACAACCTCCACGGAAGGTGAACGATTCTCAACATTATAATTCTGATACACTTTTCTTCACATGGAGTAATACCTGCCTATGTTCATTCGCTGCCTGACCACGGTGGAGTGCGGTTGTGCTCTGCACCCCTCTGCTGTCTTCAGGCGAGCTACCACAGTACATCAACAACCATTGAGTAGTGAGGACGTGTGCTGCTCATTGGGATATCAACATGGCGGAACATACAGTACGGAGAGTGAATACTATCTGCATAGAGCTGGTTCGTGGTACGTTAAGTGGAGATACGATGATCGTCCTTCTCCCTAACATCATCAGGGATACATATGGTATTCCCAACGAGGAATTGTATGGCGTCGCCCTTAATGGTTTAACAAGAATCTTTGTGAAATTTCTACGAGTCGATTTCTACACAAGAATTGTCGAGCATTACCAGGAACAACGCATGAGTGTGAATTCAACGATGGATGTTGTGTTACATGACGTCTCTAAGTACTTCACATGGGTGAAGGTACGGAATGTACCCTTCGAGGCTACGGCTTATGGCCTGCAGGAGTTTTTTCGAAGTTATGGGACAGTGCATTCTGCAACAATGGGGGTGTGGAGGGATGGTCCATATGAAGGAATGCCGGAAGGTTCTTACACCCTTAAAATGACTTTAACAAGGCCTATACCATCCTATGTTACGATGATCGGTTGTAGAACACAGGTTTATGTGTACTATGCTGGGCAACGGAAAACATGTCGTCTATGTAGCTCTTATGAGCACATGGCAGCCCAGTGTCCTAGGAGGCGGGCTTCTCGAATTCTCGACACTCCAATTGTGATTCAACAGTCGTGTAATTTGGTGCCTGGCTCTGATGCCTCGGGAGGCCGGAGGAATGACCTCTGGAGCGAAGAGGTCGACCGGGAGGTGGCGGCGGCGGCGGCGGCGGCGGAGACATGTGTCACTCTCCCAGGGGCGTCGGGGGAGTTGAAGGTGACATCTGAGGAGACTTTCGTCCAGGAAGCTTCAACCCAGGATGGGTTATTGGCAGATGTGATCAAGGATTTTTTGGATGAGGAGGAACCCTGTGCAAAAGGTGTCCTCAGTTCATGTGAAGCTGGAACTTTGGAGGGACAACAAATTGTTGAGGAAGACTTGAGTAAGATTGGGCGGGAGCATGTGGTGGCCGTGGAGGTACACCAGGAGGATTTGTCTGAGGGTGATATGTGTGTAAGTGTGAGTTCTAGGAAACGAACTGCGGCATCAGAGATAGATGAGGTCATTACCCCGGGGCAGAGGCCGGGGAAGAAGTCATGGGCAGCGGTTGTGGAGCCGAGGACACATAGTGGTAGAGGTGTGCCTGAGTTGCAAATTGGGAAAGTGAGGGGAGAGGTGACTGCACAGGAAAACTCGAGTGGCAAAGGAACACGTAATATGAAAAGTGCAGTGGGTAAATCCCAGAGGCATAGGGGAAAGCCGCCCCTTCTGTAATTTTCAGATGTGTCACGCTTAATGTTAATGGACTTAAGACTGAGGTCAAGAAAGTTTGGTTGGAGTGGTTTTTAAGGCGGTTTGATGTTGACATATGCTTTTTGCAAGAGCATAATCACAGGGCTGGTAGTGTGTTGAGGGTGAAAGGATATCGGATGTATGTAACCAGTGGTTTGCAATTGAAAGGTGGGGTAGCAGTTGCGGTAAAGGAGACCAGCCCCTTGCGTGTCATCGGTTGGGAAGTGGGGGGGTGGGAGGATCGTGAGGGTGGATGGCGTCTGGGGTGAGAGTCGAGTTAGTTTCGTGGGAGTTTACATGCCAGCAACTAGTAATATCAGGGTAAAAGTAGATTTTGTCAGAGAGGTATTGCTGTATCACTTGAGAGGTTTGCCTGCTATAACAGTAATAGGAGGTGATTGGAATTGTGTGATTAGGAGTGGTGATTTCGAACCGAGAGGGGCGGGTTGTGTGCTGAGTGTGCTGAGGGATGTATTGCGAGATATTGGGGTTGTTGATGTGGTGGGGAGGGGGGGTTACCTAGTGGAGCATACGTTCGTCCGTAGGGGATATGAAGCGCGATTAGACAGAATTTATATTAAGCAGGGTATAGATGTTGTGAGGGTGCAAACCTTTGATGTGGGGTTTTCTGATCACAGAGCGGTAATAGCAGATTTGATGTGGGATGGAGTGGTGCGTATTTATTCTGGGTACTGGAAATTAAATGTAAGGCTTCTTAAGGAGGAGGGGGAGGGGCCTTTTTTCAGTGATTGGTGGTTGCCTTTTTGGGAGGCTAGGAACAGGGAGATAGATCTGTTAGATTGGTGGGAAATGCAGGCAAAACCTGGAATAGCGAATTTTTTTAAGGCTAGGGGACGAGAGGAGGCGAGGTGGCATTTTGGGTTGCAAAATTATCTGGAGGGACAGTTGCAAGATTGTTATGTTGGGGGAGGGGGTAGGAAGGATGATATGGACAGACTGCGGAGTAGAATAGCTGAATTACACAATGATAGGTTTGATGCAATTAGGGTTAGGGCGGGGTTAGAGGATGTTTTGTGGGGTGATAAACCGTCTGGGTATGTTTTACGTAAATTTCGGGACCGACAGAGTGTAACCACCATTCTACAATTGGAGACAAGCCCTGGGGTGGGAGGGTATCCAGTGGGTCGAGTCCTATCCAATACGGAAAGTATGAGTCTCTATGCTGATAGTTGGTTTAGAGAGAAATGGAGTTGGAGGGAGGGGGGTTCCTGGGAGGGTATTTTTGAAGGGGGGTTCCATAGCGTTTTAAGTGAGCAGGATAGAGTGGGGTTGGAGGTTGGTATAAGTGAGGTTGAGGTGGAAGAGGCAGTTTTCGGGATGAGTACCGGGAAAACACCAGGGATAGACGGTATACCAAATGATTTTTATAGGGCACATTGGGGGTGTATTAGGCAGTGTTTTGTTAGGCTATTGGACCATATGTTAACTAGTGGGAAGTTGGGCATATCGCAAAGTACGGGTGTCATAGTTTTGGTGCCAAAGAAGGGGGGGGTAGAGAGTCGAGTGCTTACCGTGCAATATCTTTGATGTGCGCTGATTACAAGGTTTTTGCGAAAATTTTGGGTAATAGACTGAAGAAGGTCATGGGGTCGGTGATACATGGGGGACAGTTTGGTATCCCGGGGAGGAGTATGCGGGTAGGTCATGGTCGTATTCGGGATTTCCTTGAGGGTAGTAATAAGGGAGGTATTCTAGGTCTGGATTGGGAGAAAGCTTATGATTATGTGGATAGGGAATTTTTGATTGAGAGTATGGTGAGAATGGGTTTTGGAGGGAGGGTGGTTGGATGGGTGAGGACTTTGTATGAGAATGCATCAATGAGAGTACAGGTAAATGGGAGGTTGGGTAGTTCAGTAGGCATGGGAAGGGGTTTAAGGCAGGGGTGTCCACTCTCCCAAATACTCTTTGCATGTATGCAGAATCCTTTCTATGTTCTGGTTGATGGTGGGATGGGAAGGTTGGGGGAGAGTGGAGGATATTGTGGGAATATTGTTGGTTATGTAGATGATACAACTGTTTTACTTAATGAGATTGAAGATTTAAGAAAAGTGGGAAGGGTAATTGAGATTTTTGGGAATGCTACTGGGATGAGAGTTAATAAGCAGAAATCACGGTTGTTGGAGGTAGGGGCTTGGGTAGGAGGGACCTTGGGGGAGGAGTTTGGTTGGATAACTGTAGATAGGCTAAAGATTTGTGGGATTATATTTTTGGCAGATGCACAGGAGAGCAGGAGGGTTAATTCAGAAATGGTAATGGACAGAGCTTTGAGTAGGCTGAGGAGTCTAAGGGCCGGGGATGTAACCTTGCATCAAAGGGTTGTGGTGGTAAATACGCTGATTTATAGTAAGGTGTGGGGAGTGGCGGAAATTTACCCATTACAAAGTCAGGATATTATGGAAATGCAAAGAAGGGTCTTAAGGTATGTGTGGGGCTATGGGAGGGCGTTGTTGGGCAAAGATGTAGTAATGACTGCGGTAAGGCAGGGAGGACTGGGATTGATTGCATTAGGGTCTAGGGTGAAGGCGCTATATGTGAAGCAGAGGTATATTCGGGCAGCGGGGGAAAGGGGTCTTCGGGTGGGGGAGGTGATGGGGGATATCCGCAAATGGTGGGGTGGCAGGGACTTAGTGGAGTGTGAAGACATGTTGCGGTTTATGTTAAAGGTATGCAATGTTAAAAAACTCAAGGTAAAACGGTTAGTGGGTGTGGGCCGTCGTCAGGAATTAATGCAAGGGATGTCAGTGTATCCCACATACGATTGGAGGGTGATATGGGTGGAATTCAGTAAATTAAGAATACCGGCAAGAGCGAGGGAATTAGTATATAGATTTCTTATGGGGACTTTAGCATCGAAAGAGGTGCTAAGACGAATGGGTTTTGTGAGAGAGGCGTCATGCGCTTTTTGTGGGGATGTTGAAACGGCTTTTCATGTAGTATATTTTTGTTCTGCATTGGAGGTGGTAAGATTGTGGTTGAAGAGGGTTTTCTTTTTATTGGAGGGGGGAAAGATATCACCCCTTAGGGCTTTAATGTTAGATATGGAAGGGGTACCCAAAGAGGTGGGAAGGGCTATCAGATATGTAATAGTTGATTACTTGTATGTTTCTTGGGGAATGAGGGAGGTGGAGGGGAACATTAGGATAAAAGCGTTGGCGGCGAGTTTTTATAGGACAGCATGTAGGAACAAACAATTATATGGGGGAAGGTGGGTAATTAGTTTTCCGGAGGGATATCGTGGACTTACTGTTGAACGTTTACTCCGTTTGAGTATGGGGTGAGAGGCAAGGGGTTGGTCTCTTCAGTGGTGCGCCCTCTTGGTGTGATTGGAAGCCTGGTGAGGTATGGTTGATTGGTTTGCAAGGTGGTTGATGTGGGTAAAGTTTATTGTAGGGAGCCGTTGGGGGCTCCGGGGTATGTAGACCTTATGAATTTTTGTAAAATCACAGAGTCAAAAGTTGTATGTGATTTTCGGTTTTTTCCCTTATTGTTATAAGAATCATTTTATATAGGAGGTTTATATTTATATGTATAATGTGAGGATATGTCTTATATATTTTTAACCTGAAGATAGATTTAGCCTTGTCATACACCTCTCTTTTTTATTGTATTGAATATGTACATTATGCACTATGTACGAAAATATATAAGTATTTGATGGGGTTTATATATACCCTTAATTTGTATGGAAGGTCCTATTATATATTGAGTGTTAATCAGTAACATTAACTTTGTGTATGTGTAGGGTGTTTGGGGGAACCAATGTCTTTGGTATAGTTCTATCATAGATTGTAATATTTAGTTTATTTGCAGACAAGTCATTTAGCGATTTATTTCTATGTATGATTTAGTTTGTTCTTATGAATAAGTGCACATACACGTATGTGTATATGCATGCGTATATGTATACATATATGATTGCAGGACTCGTTCCTACATGTCTTATAATGACCCTGACTGTTTTTGTTTGGAAGTCTGCTGGGTTGAGTTATTTTAGTAGAAATTGTTTTCAATGACCATTCATTAGGGAAATTAATGTATGTTATTTAGAATGGGGACTGTACATACGGGGGGGGGGGGGTAGAAGTGTCAGCTGTGTCGGCACTGGCAATAATGAGTATTGTAAAGGAGGGTTTGAAGATTATGTGGATTAATAATATATAAATAACAAAGGGGAAAAAATAATGCAGATTGTAGGTTTGGGTTTTCCTTGGTTATAATAATAATGATGAATATTGTTATGTTATCTTGTGTAATCTTACTTAACATAGTTACATTGGATGTAATGTATATGGGATGAGGGACAGGTGTGACAACACAACGTTAATCGTCTGTGTTCATTTAGACAATGAGATTTATAATTTTGAGTAAGAACTGATACTGTGTTCTTTTATCTATTTAATGTATTGTGTTGTTTTAAATAAAAATATGAAAAAAAAAATTCCCCCACTTTCACCAGGACACCATCCATCTTCTACTTGTGACGAAGCAGTTGTGTTAAGAGATCTTTTAAGACTGGGATTAATGATCCATTAATGTAGTTTTCTAACGCAGCCGCGAACTGCGATCCCACGTCTCGCATCTCTGGCAAAGAAAAATTAAACACACTGACACTGAACCCTACTGTTATGACTATTACCGAATCAACGCCCTTACTTACCGAATCAACGCCCTAATCAGGGGTTGACAGGGTACTGAGGCAAGCACAGGCGCACAAAGTGAGTGGCTGAGCATACATATCTTATGATCTCAGGGATATTATGAATGATATCGATATTCATTGCAAGCAAGCGCTCAAATTCTTGAAAGTAATAAGTAATGTCAGGTTTCAGGATTCGCTAAGTTTGTTGAATAGTTCTCTTTCGAGTTTGGCAAAGCAGCATGTCAAGGCTGGTAAATCAATGATGTATAAATGACGTGCTACCAATTCATAAATAATGTGCTACCATTGTTATGTAAAGGCAAGCAAGTTCTGTGCCATGAACGTATTGATACATTGCAGAAGTTGAATAAAGATCAGTTGCCAACTAGAGATAAATTCTTTAGTACGCTACAAAATAGCGAGATTAGCCAGGATAATTACAAACACGTCCAGTCATATTTGAAGACTGACGCGGGATTATTAGCTGATGTGTTTATGTAGTGGTGATGACCCCTGAAAGATATATATAATTTAGATCTCAGAAATTATATTTGTTTACAATAATTCAGTTGGGCAAAAGGAATCTCAGAGGTGGTTTTACTAGTGCAGTCAATGACTGCAAGGCAAATTACCCTGCAGAATGTCACATTCAGGGTTTTAAATTGTTCCAAGTAGATAGAAGTATCGGGAAGGGGGGTGGAGTGGCATTGTATGTCCGAGATCGCTTGAACTGTTGCATAAAAACGGGTATTAAGTCTGAAGTAACACATACAGAGTCTGTTTGGATAGAATTTTCAGAGGGGCATGAAAAGTTAATTTTAGGTGTGATATACCGTCCCCCAAATTTAGATAGGGACCAGGGGAGACTACTATGGGAGGAAATTGTTAGGGCCACAAGGCACGATAATGTAGTAATTCTAGGAGACTTTAACTTTAGTCATATTGATTGGAATTTCTTGACTGGGAATTTAGAATCATACGATTTCTTAGAAGTAGTTCAGGATTGTTTTTTGAAGCAGTTTGTGACAGAACCTACAAGGGGTAATAACCTGCTTGACTTAGTTCTGGCAAACAATGAATCCCTTGTTAATAATTTAGAAGTCTCAGAGGAACTGGGTGCTAGCGACCACAAATCAATTACATGTAGAATTGAATGGAAGTATGATAGTAGGGATAACTCAGTAACAGTCCCAGATTTTCGCTTAGCAGATTACGATGGGCTTAGAGAACACTTATCATCTGTTGACTGGGGTAACGAAGAGAGCTATCAATATGACAGTTTTCTGAACACAATACATGCTGCTCAAAGAACGTTTATCCCTTATAAGGAAATTAGATCAAATAGAAATGACCCAAAATGGATGAATAATAGGCTGAAATATCTACTAGGGCATAAGAAAGGAATTCATAGGCGTATCAAAAGAGGCGAGGGTTATCTTATGAATCAGTATATTGACATTAAGAGGGACATTAAAAAGGGGATAAGAAAAGCTAAAAGGGACTATGAAATTAAAGTTGCTAGGGATTCTAAAACTAACCCAAAAAGTTTTTTCCAGGTCTATAGAACAAAAGTCAGAGATAAGATAGGTCCCCTTAAAAATAACTATGGGCATCTTACTGACAAAGAGAATGAAATGTGCTCGATTTTAAATAATCATTTTCTCTCGGTTTTTACACAGGAAGACATTAATAATATTCCGGTAATTAATTTTTATAGTGGATCAGAAGAAGATAAATTATGTAACATCACAGTCACTAGTGAAATGGTTGTGAAGCAGATAGACAGACTGAAGCAAAATAAGTCACCGGGTCCTGATGAGGTTTTTTCAAGGGTTCTAAAGGAATGCAAAATGGAAGTCTGTGAACCATTAACTAATATTTTTAATTTATCTCTTCAAACAGGTGTAGTGTCTGATATGTGGAAGATGGCTAATGTAATTCCTATTTTTAAAACAGGGGACAAGTCGTTACCGTCAAATTACCGCCCAATAAGCCTGACCTCAATTGTAGGCAAATTACTAGAGTCAATTATAGCTGAGATTATAAGAAGCCATCTCGATAAGCATAGCTTGATTAATGATACTCAACATGGATTCACAAGAGGCCGGTCTTGTCTAACTAATTTATTAACTTTCTTCAGTAAAGCTTTTGAGGCTGTTGACCACGATAAAGAATTTGATATTATTTACTTAGATTTTAGTAAGGCATTTGATAGAGTTCCGCACCAAAGACTGTTGAAGAAAGTAGCAGCTCATGGCATTGGGGGAAGGGTGCTCTCGTGGATCGAATCATGGCTCACAGACAGGAAGCAAAGAGTGTCCATAAATGGGGTTAAATCCGAGTGGGGATCAGTAACAAGTGGCGTTCCACAGGGATCAGTCTTGGGCCCGTTGTTGTTTATAATATATATCAATGATCTTGATGAAGGAATTACTAGTGATATGAGCAAATTCGCCGATGACACGAAGATAGGTAGGATTATTGATTCAAACGTAGATGTTAGGGAACTTCAGGAGGATTTAGACAAACTCTACTCTTGGTCAGAAAAGTGGCAGATGCAGTTCAATGTGGATAAATGCAAGGTTCTGAAGTTAAATAATGTAGAACTTAACCATACAGATTGCGAAAGGGACTTGGGGGTTATGGTAAGCAGCAACCTTAAACCAAGACAGCAATGCCTAAGCATACGTAATAAGGCAAATAAATTACTGGGATTTATATCAAGAAGTGTAAGCAACAGAAGTCCAGAGGTCATACTGCAGCTTTATACATCATTAGTAAGGCCTCACCTAGATTATGCAGCTCAATTCTGGTCTCCATATTACAGAATGGACATAAATTCGTTAGAAAACATTCAGCGTAGGATGACTAAATTAATACATAGCATTAGAAAACTTCCTTATGAAGAAAGATTGAAGACTCTTAAGTTACATTCACTTGTTAGACGAAGAATGAGGGGAGACCTGATCGAAGTGTATAAGTGGAAGATAGGTATTAATAAAGGGGATATTAACAAGGTCTTGAGGATATCTCTCCAAGAGAGAACCCGCAATAATGGATTTAAATTAGATAAGTTTAGATTTAGAAAGGACATTGGAAAGTATTGGCTTGGAAATAGGGCAGTTGATGAGTGGAACAGTCTACCTAGTTGGGTTATTGAGGCTAGGACTTTGGGTAGTTTCAAATTTAGGTTGGATAAGTACATGAGTGGGAGGGGTTGGATTTGAGTTGGACTTGCACATCAGAGCTTATTTCTTGGGTAGCATTGAAAATTGGGTTGGTCAAATGTTTGTTAGTGGGATGAATTGTAAAGGACCTGCCTAGTATGGGCCAACAGGCCTGCTGCAGTGTTCCTCCTTTCTTATGTTCTTATGTTCTTATGAAGTTAAGGGAGGTTTTAGTACTCATGATCTATACCCAGATTTCAGTTCTTTGCATGTCAGTGCAATGGTTGAAGCATTCCCTAAGAAAAGTGTGAGACAATTAACGAATAAGGAGAAGGAGCATTCATTGATGTAAAGTTGAGAAATATTTCATGTGAGGGTGCTAAGGGATATTGGTAATTATTCTATACCAACCCCGTAAACCCTGATGTAGCTACGTGCACAGATTATGTCCTCCTGTTATATTCCTATATGAATATAACAGAAGATATGCTTTCTCTTTATTGTTAATCTGTTTTGAGAACTGAAGGTCGAATATGCCAATAACAAACACCAAATTAGTTGCTGGTCATCTACCATGGAAAAACTATTTAGTTATCTTGGATCTTCTGTAGTTGCTAATGGATATTGGGTTAGAGGTAGTGAAGATTCATGATGTACATGATCAGAATAAATTTTTAGAACCATTAATCTGAACTAATATTAAACAGAATACCGCCACACAATGCCTCATTAAGTCCAAACCATTCAAGCTGACTAATAATGCTATCTATGGAAAATCCCTATATAATATTACAAAGTACGGTGGTACATATAGATATGTAAATAATGAGAACCCATTCTCATTATTTATATATTTGAAACATATTACACGTCTGGGTCAAGACAGAGTAATTTGCTCAATTAACATGCCAAAATTAATAGTTAATAAGCCTCTTTACCTCATTTTTCAAATTCATGAGATCGCCAATAAGAAATTGTATTATTTCTGGTACAAAGTGTTGAAACCTCACTAAAGCGAAGATGTTTGTCTGTTGTATACAGACACAGATTCTTTTATATTGCGCCTAAAATGTCAGGATTTGCACATCAGTTGAAGAGGGAGCCGAAGGTATTTTGTATGGAATACTCTAATTATTCCACTGATCATCCATTGTATGATAATAGCAAGAAAGGCGACCTGGGATTATTAAATCCATAAATGGGACATTATAATAAAAGCCAAAATGTATTGTGTGAAGGTGGCTGATAGGACAGTAGAGCATTTCATTTTATTTCATGTATTTGTTAACACATGCTCGCTCTAGGAATGTTTTGTCTAAACCACTCAAGATACTGTAGTGAGGTGAGACAAAGCAGGATGAAACTGGGTCATAGTGCTACCATCCACTAGTCCAAGCAGAAATGTGTAATGTAACATTTAAAAACAGAGGGCTGTCAGCCTTCGACGATAAATGCTATATCACACTTACCAATCAATCATTGGGATTTGACCATAGTGAGATCATTACCCATAGTGAGAAGTATACCCATAGTGAGATCATTACACGTAGTGAGAAGTATACCCATAGTGAGATCATTACCTGTAGTGAGAAGTATACCCATAGTGAGATCATTACCCATAGTAAAAAATATGCCCATAGTGACATCATTACCCATAGTGAGAAGTATACCCGCTAAGCTGTCCTAATATACAAGTACAGTTAGAAATAGAAATACAAATAGCTAGAGCTTCACATTAAGGAGGTTATTAATAGAGTATTCAAGAGGGTACTAGTAGAATTACAGTAAATCAACCATCCAAATCGTTATGAAGCTCTGTGTAGTCTGCAGTCAATCAAGGAAACGGGCTTCCACATTGATAAATTGTAATTTTTTTGGAAATTGGTGTCACTCCCCTCATGCAGATATCCAAGAACTAGCTACAAGCAGTATTAAAACAGGGAAGTGTTTTTTGAGTATGCCCAAATGAGATAAATCTGTGGACTAAAATCACATTGGTATTAAAAGAGGATAATATCAAAGCTGCTTTCATAGACAACCTGGAAGCTTTCTACAACAGATGGGAACATAAAAAGTCTGGGCTGAATGGTACTGCCCTTGATACTGGCCATGTAGTAAGAAAACTGTAAGGCTGTAGGTGATGTCCTGGTAGTCATTAAATGTGGGACTGATAGTGCTGTCCTGGGAGACAGTAATGGTGAAGCTGGAGGTGCTGTCCTGGGAGACAGCAATGGTGAAGCTGGAGATTTTGTCCAGGTAGTCAGGAAATATACGCAGGAGAGAATGCATATAAATGACCTCATGAGAGACAGGAGCTGTAGTGGGGAAACAAGTGTAGTCAAAGACAAGATAAAACCAATATTGCAAACTAGTAATGCCACAGGAAATAGCAAACAAGAGGACTCCACTAGCAACAATGAGGATATATTACCAAAAACAACTGGTGAGAGCTCCATTGTTGGTGCTAGTGAGGATAGGAATAAGACAGGTAAACATGCACCAAGAGGGAATACAGTCACAGAAACCCAAGGCAAACAGAAACCAAGCCTGTGCACATACTATGCACTTGGTATCTGCAGGCATAGGAAATCTGGAAAAACAGAAGGGACGTGCAACTATGACCACCCTAGAAAATGCCGTGCCCATTTGGCAACAGGAAAATGCAAACTCCCTTCCTGTAAGCTTTTCCACCCTGAAATGTGTCCCTCTTCAGTACAGGAAAGACTGTGCTATAACTTAAATTGCCAGGCATATCATCTAAAGAGGACTAAAAGATACAAGACATCCAGGCCATGGGAAAACCTGGGTAGCCATAGCCACTCAAGAGGGAGAGGTTTTTTAGTGCAAGGAAGGAAAAAAAAACTGGCTGGAAATGGCAGAAATCGTACACCAAATCCAGTCATTCCTGGAGTGGAACCACAGTCGATGGCCTCCACTCCAATCCAACAGATACAGATACTAATACGGGAAAAAAATCCATGCCCAGTACCAACAATACCACCATTCGGATGACATTCTTCTTTGCAAATATACAGGGTCTAAAGCCAGCAACAAACAACAAAATACCTTTCATCCGTGGACTGCTTGCAGAGGCAAATGCAAAGTTCGCGGCATTTATAGAGACCCACATAAAGGATCACTTGGACAACGAAACATGGATCCCAGGTTACAACCTATACAGATGCGACAGAGTGAACAGGCGAAAGGAGGGGGGAGGGGTTGGCCTGTACATCGCAGAGTCACTTGTTTGCACAGAACTGCTTAATGCCTCAAATGATGTAGTGGAAGTTTTAGCAGAAAAGATCGAGAACCAAAACTTAGTCATTGTGGTAGTCTACAAGCCTCCGGATGCAACGTCCCAGCAATTCCAGGAACAGCTGTTAAAAATTGAACACTGTCTGGAAAATCTGCGAGCTCCTGCCCCCAACATCTTGCTCCTGGGGGATTTCAACTTAAGGCACCTAAAATGGAGAAATATAGCAAATAATGTTGTTGCAGTAATAACACCAGGAGGCAGCTCTGACGAGAACTCACACACACACGAGCTTTTAAATCTCTGCACAAAATTCAATTTAAACCAGCAAATAATAGAGCCTACTAGACTGGAGAATACGCTAGACCTCATCTTCACTAACAATGATGATCTGATACGAAATGTCACTATATCAAAAACAATATACTCAGACCACAACATAATTGAGGTTCAGACATGTATGTGCGGAGCCCCAGACCGACATAATGAGACTAGTCACGAGGGAGCATTCATCAAATTCAACTTCAATAACAAAAACATAAAGTGGGACCAAGTAAACCAAGTCCTGACCGATATAAGCTGGGAAGATAGACTAAGCAACACAGAACCCAACTTATGCCTAGAACAGATTAACTCAGTGGCACTCGATGTATGCACAAGGCTTATTCCTCTAAGAAAAAGGAGGAGTAGATGTAAAATAGAAAGAGACAGGCGCTCCCTTTACAGTCGACGGAAAAGAATAACAGAGCGGCTAAAAGAGGCCAATATATCTGAAATGCGTAGGGAGTCACTGGTCAGAGAAATAGCAAGCATCGAACTGAAGCTAAAGGAATCTTATAGGAGTCAGGAATTGCGGGAAGAACTAAAAGCCATAAAAGAAATCGAAAGAAACCCAAAATATTTCTTTTCATATGCCAAATCAAAGTCGAGAACAACGTCCAGTATTGGGCCCCTACTTAAACAAGATGGGTCCTACACAGATGACAGCAAGGAAATGAGTGAGCTACTCAAGTCCCGATATGACTCAATTTTTAGCAAGCCGCTAACAAGACTGAGAGTCGAAGAGGAAAATGAATTTTTTATGAGAGAGCCACAGAATTTGGTTAACACAAGCCTGTCTGATGTTATCCTGACGCCAAATGACTTCGAACAGGCAATAAATGACATGCCCATGCACTCTGCCCCAGGGCCAGACTCATGGAACTCCGTGTTCACCAAGAACTGCAAGAAGCCCCTATCACGAGCTTTTACCATCCTATGGAGAGGGAGCATGGACACGGGGTTCGTCCCACAGTTGCTAAAAACAACAGACATAGTCCCACTAAACAAAAGGGGCAGTAAAGCAATAGCAAATAACTACAAACCGATAGCACTAACATCCCATATCACTAAAATCTTTGAAAGTGTCCTTAGAAGCAAGATCGCCACCCATCTAGAAACCCATCAATTACACAAGCCAGGGCAACACCGGATTAGAACAGGTCGCTCCTGATTGTCTCAACTATTGGATCACTACGACAAGGTCCTAGATGCACTAGAAGACAAAAAGAATGCAGACATAATATATACAGACAATTGTGACCATGGCGTAATAGCGCACAAAATGCGTGCTAAAGGAATAACAGGAAAGTCGGTCGATGGATCTATAATTTCCTCACAAACAGAACACAAAGAGTAGTAGTCAACAGATTAAAGTCCGAGGCAACTATGGTGAAAAGCTCTGTTCCACAAGGCACAGTACTCGCTCCCATCTTGTTCCTCATCCTCATATCTGACATAGACAAGGATGTCAGCCACAGCACCGTGTCTTCCTTTGCAGATGACACCCGAATCTGCATGACAGTGTCTTCCATTGCAAGCACTGCAAGGCTCCAGGCAGACATCAACCAAATCTTTCAGTGGGCTGCAGAAAACAATGAAGTTCAACGATGAGAAATTTCAATTACTCAGCTATGGTAAATATGAGGAAATTAAATCTTCATCAGAGTACAAAACAAATTCTGGCCACAAAATAGAGCGAAACACCAACATCAAAGACCTGGTAGTGATCATTTCGGAGGATCTCACCTTCAAGGACCATAACATTGTATCAATCGCATCTGCTAGGAAAAAGACAGGATGGATAATGAGAACCTTCAAAACTAGGGATGCCAAGCCCATGATGACACTCTTCAGGTCACTTGTTCTATCTAGGCTGGAATATTGCTGCACACTAACAGCACCTTTCAAGGCAGGTGAAATTGCTGACCTAGAAAATGTACAGAGAACCTTCACGGAGCGCATAACAGAGATAAAACACCTCAATTACTGGGAGCGCTTGAGGTTCCTGAACCTGTATTCCCTGGAATGCAGGCAGGAGAGATACATGATTATATACACCTGGAAAATCCTAGATTGGCTAGTACCGAACTTGCACACGTAAATCACTCACTATGAAAGCAAAAGACTTGGCAGACGATGGAACATCCCCCAATGAAAAGCAGGGGTGTCACTAGCACATTAAGAGACAATACAATAAGTGTCAGGGGCCCGAGACTTTTCAACTGCCTCCCAGCATACATAAGGGGGATTACCAATAGACCCCTGGCAGTCTTCAAGCTTGCACTGGACAAGCACCTAAAGTCGGTACCTGACCTCCCAGGCTGTGGCTCGTACGTTGGTTTGTGTGCAGCCAGCAGTAACAGCCTGGTTGATCAGGCTCTGATCTACCAGGGCCCTGGTCACAGACCGGGCCGCGGGGTCAACGCCCCAGTGGCCCGGAACTCTCTCCAGGTAAACTCTAGGTAATAGTGAGATCATTACCTGTAGCAAGAAGTATACCCATCGTGAGATCATTACCCATAGCAAGAAGTATACCTATAGTGTTATGGGACTATGAGACCCAAAACATATTGATGTACACAAATAACAGTTACTCTGGAATACCTAATTATATTGAATTGATGGAGACTCAGCACTAAATTGCCCTAAGGGCAGATCACTCTTAGGGACTGAGAACCCACTGGGTCAAGCCTATTTTCTCAATATAATAGGTTATACTATAGACACACAAACACACATTTAAATAAGTAGTTGATAAAGTTGTATTTCTTTTATAAAAGTAAAATAAGTGTGGTAGAGTTGTAGTAACTAGAGAATTGTGTTTGGCAACAGTCTTTTGTTGTTTTGGTGGGTGTGGGAGGAGCTTAGCTAGGCTCCTCCCTCTCTCTCTCTCTCTCTCTCTCTCTCTCTCTCTCTCTCTCTCTCTCTCTCTCTCTCTCTCTCTCTCTCTCTCTCTCTCTCTCTATCCTTGTTGGCTTCAAGTTGGTAGGGCCTCTGGGTCCTTCTATTTATTTTTGGGGCATTTTGTGTGCCCTAGGGGTGAGTTTTATACCTTAAGTGGTAGCCATCATACTGAGGTTGACTAAATTGTGTCAAAATACTGGTTAGTCCAGAGATAAGTCAAGAAGAAAGAAGGGCAAATTGTAGAGATGCAGCAAGTGGGCTGTTCCTAGGAGAGCAGTTAGGGAGTGTGTAGACTTATCTTTTGTAGACTGTATATTTTTTACATTTCTGTTTAGAATATAGTTGTATATTTTATAGAAGTAGTTTAAATAACCTGTGAAGACGGGTGGTGAAAGGTTTTCAGAGACACTGAGGAAGATCAATCATGAATGTTAGTATTACCCTAGACTGATAAAACCTTGATGTAAAAAGCTACCCCACACTTGAACATGTAGTGAGACCCTTACTATCAAAGTAATAAGGGACAACAACATAACAATTACCCATAGCGAGAAGTATACCCGTAGTGAGATCATTACCCATAGTGAGAAATATACCCGTAGTGAGATCATTACCCATAGTGAGAAATATACCCATAGTGAGATCATTACCCATAGTGAGAAATATACCCATAGTGAGATCATTACCCATAGTGAGAAATATACCCATAGTGAGATCATTACCCATAGTGAGAAATATACCCATAGTGAGATCATTACCCATAGTGAGAAGTATACCCAGTGTGAGAAATATACCCGTAGTGAGATCATTACCCATAGTGAGAAATATACCCATAGTGAGATCATTACCCATAGTGAGAAATATACCCATAGTGAGATCATTACCCATAGTGAGAAATATACCCGTAGTGAGATCATTACCCATAGTGAGAAATATACCCATAGTGAGATCATTACCCATAGTGAGAAATATACCCATAGTGAGATCATTACCCATAGTGAGAAATATACCCATAGTGAGATCATTACCCATAGTTAGAAATATACCCATAGTGAGATCATTACCCATAGTGAGAAGTATACCCATAGTGAGAAATATACCCATAGTTAGATCATTACCCATAGTTAGAAATATACCCATAGTGAGATCATTACCCATAGTTAGAAATATACCCATAGTGAGATCATTACCCATAGTGAGAAGTATACCCATAGTGAGATCATTACCCATAGTGAGAAGTATACCCATAGTGAGAAATATACCCATAGTGAGATCATTACCCATAGTGAGAAATATACCAATAGTGAGATCATTACCCATAGTGAGAAATATACCCGTAGTGAGATCATTACCCATAGCGAGAAATATACCCGTAGTGAGATCATTACCCATAGTGAGAAATATACCCATAGTTAGATCATTACCCATAGTTAGAAATATACCCATAGTGAGATCATTACCCATAGTGAGAAGTATACCCATAGTGAGAAATATACCCATAGTTAGATCATTACCCATAGTTAGAAATATACCCATAGTGAGATCATTACCCATAGTGAGAAGTATACCCATAGTGAGAAATATACCCATAGTGAGATCATTACCCATAGTGAGAAATATACCAATAGTGAGATCATTACCCATAGTGAGAAATATACCCGTAGTGAGATCATTACCCATAGTGAGAAGTATACCCGTAGTGAGATCATTACCCATAGTGAGAAATATACCCATAGTGAGATCATTACTCATAGTGAGAAATATACCCGTAGTGAGATCATTACCCATAGTGAGAAGTATACCCATAGTGAGATCATTACCCATAGTGAGAAGTATACCCATAGTGAGATCATTACCCATAGTGAGAAGTATACCCATAGTGAGATCATTACCCATAGTGAGAAATATACCCATAGTGAGATCATTACCCATAGTGAGAAGTATACCCATAGTGAGATCATTACCCATAGTGAGAAGTATACCCATAGTGAGAAGTATACCCATAGTGAGAAGTACACCCATAGTGAGAAGTATACCCATAATTAGATCATTACCCATAGTGAGAAGTATACCCATAGCGAGAAGTATACCCGTAGTGAGATCATTACCCATAGTGAGAAATATACCCATAGTGAGATCATTACCCATAGTGAGAAGTATACCCATAATTAGATCATTACCCATAGTGAGAAGTATACCCATAGCGAGAAGTATACCCGTAGTGAGATTATTACCCATAGTGAGAAATATACCCATAGTGAGATCATTACCCATAGTGAGAAGTATACCCATAGTGAGAAGTACACCCATAGTGAGAAGTATACCCATAATTAGATCATTACCCATATTGAGAAATATACCCATAGTGAGATCATTACCCGTAGTGATACCCATAACGAGATCATTACCCATAGTGATAGCCATAGCGAGATCATTACCCATAGTGATACCCATAGCGAGATCATTACCCATAGTGATACCCATAGCGAGATCATTACCCATAGTGATACCCATAGCGAGATCATTACCCATAGTGATACCCATAGCGAGATCATTACCCATAGTGATACCCATAGCGAGATCATTACCCATAGTGATACCCATAGCGAGATCATTACCCATAGTGATACCCATAACGAGATCATTACCCATAGTGATACCCATAGCGAGATCATTACTCATAGTGAGAGACCGAAATTTGAAAAAAAAATGGATCTCAGGAACAACCTATTGTGAGTGTACTCTTAGTAAGATACCCACAAAAGTATACCCATAGGAAGTTTCTTCCTACTACCGAGCTTGTGTATGGTTTGTGTATGGTTTGTGTATGGTTGGGGTACGGTTTGTGTACAACAAGGCAGGCAGCAAGCAGCAGCCACACACTGTATCTTTCTACAGGACATTTCTTTCTTTGAGACTATTTGTTTGAAGAATGTATCGTGTCTGGAACATGTTCGTACAGCTTATCTACATCAACAAAATAAAGCCAGTTATCCTGGAGTTTGCCTGGAGAGAGTTCCGGGGTCAATGCCCCCGCGGCCCGGTCTGTGACCAGGCCTCCTGGTGGATCAGAGCCTGATCAACCAGGCTGTTACTGCTGGCTGCACGTAAACCAACGTATGAGCCACAGCCCGGCTGGTCAGGAACCGACTTTAGGTGCTTGTCCAGTGCCTGCTTGAAGACTGCCAGGGGTCTGTTGGTAATCCCCCTTATGTATGCTGGGAGTCAGTTGAACAGTCTTGGGCCCCTGACACTTATTGTATTGTCTCTTAATGTGCTAGTGACACCCCTGCTTTTCATTGGGGGATGTTGCATCGTCTGCCAAGTCTTTTGCTTTCGTATTGAGTGATTTTCGTGTGCAAGTTCGGCACTAGTCCCTCCAGGATTTTCCAGGTGTATATAATCATGTATCTCTCTCGCCTGCGTTCCAGGGAATACAGGTTCAGGAACCTCAAGCGCTCCCAGTAATTGAGGTGTTTTATCTCTGTTATGCGCGCCGTGAAGGTTCTCTGTACATTTTCTAGGTCAGCAATTTCACCTGCCTTGAAAGGTGCTGTTAGTGTGCAGCAATATTCCAGCCTAGATAGAACAAGTGACCTGAAGAGTGTCATCATGGGCTTGGCATCCCTAGTTTTGAAGGTTCTCATTATCCATCCTGTCTTTTTTCTAGCAAATGCGATTGATACAGTGTTATGGTCCTTGAAGGTGAGATCCTCCGGCATAATCACTCCCAGGTCTTTGACGTTGGTGTTTCGCTGTATTTTGTGACTAGAATTTTTGTACTCTGATGAAGATTTAATTTCCTCGTGTTTACCATATCTGAGTAATTGAAATTTCTCATCGTTAAACTTCATATTGTTTTCTGCAGCCCACTGAAAGATTTGGTTGATGTCCGCCTGGAGCCTTGCAGTGTCTGCAATGGAAGACACTGTCATGCAGATTCGGGTGTCATCTGCAAAGGAAGACATGGTGCTGTGGCTGACATCCTTGTCTACGTCGGATATGAGGATGAGGAACAAGATGGGAGCGAGTACTGTGCCTTGTGGAACAGAGCTGACTCAAAGATGGCTCCAAGTTCATCCTGTTCCTTATTTGTATATCTCATAATAAAAAGGCAGAAATATGAAGAGTGAGCTTAACAGTTAAGGCATGTGGGAAGGGAGGTTAGTCAGGCTGCAGGATGAATTATTATAATCAGCTACACCGCAGACTGGGCATACTGCCAGTGATCTGCGATGTTTGCAAATGTTGTCCTGCTATAATAACCAAGGATGAAGGCTCCTACAGTGGTAGATCAGTTTGGCAACGTTGCTTGGAAAACATGTCTGACCTCCTGCAGGGCGGACACAAGTTTTCATTCTGGTGACAGGGAGGATCTGTAGCTCGAGTTGCTTCTTACTGTATTGGCAATGTTGCGTAAATTCTTGTTGGACGATAGCATGTGAAATGAAGACAGTACTGCTGGTAGAGCTGAGGATGGTATTTGAGAGCATTTTGATAGGAGTGTCATCGATATAGCTAAAAGGGAAAGATGGTCATCTCGATATACCGTCAAGTGAGAAGACAGGAGCATGATTAGTGAAGACCGAAGGTCAGAGGTATCGAAATAATCAGCTGCAAGGCTGATACCAGAGTCCATAAATGAGGTGTTGTAGGTTCGGAAGTTAGGGTGCTGCTGGGGTAAGGGCCCAGAGAAGAGGCAAAGCGTAAATATTAATATTTATATCCCCAAATAAGGAACCAGAATGGAGAGAGTCTGGGTGGGAAAGAAGATATTAGGAGGTGGGTAAATAGGTCTAGTTCCTCCACTTAAGAGCCCTTTCACCACCCTAAGGAACCTATATAAACATTATTCGACGACAATGTTTAAACTAAATGGTAAAATTATACAAGGATTTTATATATATTTTATAATGTTGAATGAATTTTCACCAAAATTTTAGTATTATAATAAAAAAGAAGCGCTAAACCTACGAAGGTCATACAGTGCTGCCAGGCTGGGAAGGATGTAGGGCTAATGGGTTGGAAGAGGGAGGGGGATGATTATTAGGTCATGGGGTGCAGTGGGGCAGTGGGTAGTGCTGGGGTAGAGGGTAGCAAGAGAATGAGGTAGAAAGGGCCGTGAGGACTACTAGAGGCATCATCATCAGAGTTTCTGCAGTAAATCACTAACCGTCAAAAAGTCAATGAGACAATCTGGGTTAAAAGAGGGTCCATCAGCAAGAAGGCAGTAGAGCGATGACGACGTTGGAGGTAAATTCTGCGTGCTCGTTGATAGAGTGGACAGTTCAACAGAATGTGGCTAACAGAAACTGGAACCTGACAATTCTCACAGAGTGAAACAGGGTGGCTCTCCATGAGATACCCTTGAGTAAGAGGAGTGTGGCCGATGCTAAGATAGGAGAGGGTAGTCTCCCAACCTCGATGGTACAAACATGTCCAGAAACCAATACTCGGTTTAAAAGAATGTAGTTTATTATAGAGCAGATCAGACCAACGTTGTTGTCAACAAATGCGAAGGTGGGTAGCAATTATAGCAAAATAGTCTATATGAAACTGGGAAGTCATGTACTGCTGGCCTCACAGCAGTGTCTGCCTCTTCATTGCTCTGTAAGTCAACATGAACGGGTACCCAACAAAAAACAAAATATTTATGCTTGCTAGAGATACGGTATAACCAAAGTTGGAAATGAAGAACCAGGGGATGAGGTGTATCAAATTTTTGTATAGCCTGTAAAGCACTAAGGAAGTCTGAAACGACAACAAATGGTGACACAGGCATGGATGCAACACAGATAAGTGCTACTAGAATGGCATACAATTTAGCCATAAAAATGCTAGCCTGGGGTAATAAATGCCCTCGCACAACACAATCCGGAAACACTGCTGCAAATCCGATGCCATCAGAAGACTTAGAACAATCGGTGTACACTGCGATGGCTTGAGAATGAGATCACAAGTGGTTAAGAAAAAGAGAGCGAGAAGCCACAGTAGGCAGTTGGGCTTTTGCTCATGGCAGTGGGAAAGAACAGACAATAACCATCGGAACTTTCCAAGAGGGTAGGGAGAAGTGAGATGCTACATGAACATAGAAAGGTGGCAACTGAAGAGAAGACAAGAGCGAATATAGGCGAATAAAAATGAACAGAAACAGGAGCAACGAACAAATAAAGAATGTCTACTAACATCAGTGACTATCCCTTAAGTGGAAGTATTGCGGAGGTCATGAGATTGAACACAGTACCGAAGGCAATGAGCATCACGGACAAGGATGGAATATTCGCCTCTGCATAGAGGGTCTCAACTAGCGAGGAGCGAAAAGCACCAAGGCATCAACGAAATCCCTGGTGATAGTTGGGATTAAGGCTAGTTTCAGGAGAGGCCGCTGAATATATCTCGTCGCCATAATCGAGTTTCGATAAAATTAGGGCTGAATGTAGTCGAAGGAGAGTTCTACGATAAGCCCCCATGAAAGATGAGTGAGGGCTTTAAGGAGGTTCAGCCGACTATGGTAAGTTGCCTTCAGAGAGGTAATGTGAGATAATCTATGGTCAAACAGTAGGCCGAGAAACCTGATCGTATCATATTTCTGAGATACGTGAGCCATATAGGTACAATGGATGATCAGAGATAACAGAGAGTCTAGTGAAAGTAATTTGGTGAGTTTTTGTACTAAAAAATTTAAACCCATGAGTGGTGGCCCAACTGGAAACACGGTTGACCGCATGCTGGAGAGAAACTGCAATGAGGTGAAAATCAGCGCCTGCATAAGCTATGGCAAGGTCATCAACATAGAGCGATGACCAAATATTGAAAGAAAAAACAGAGACCAGATCACTTATAGCAAGGAGAAAAAGTGTTGTGCTCAGAACACACCCCCGTGGGACACATTCACTTTGGACAAAGTCTGGGGAAAGCATATTATTAACCCAAACATAGAAATGTGTTTCAGTTAAGAAGTTCTTAATGAAAAATGGTAGGTTGCCTCGGAGGCCTAAGAAGTGGGCCTGGGCCAAGATATTATACCTCCAAGTTGTGTTATATGCCTTCTTAAGGTCAAAAAAGAAGGCGATAACTGAGAAGTTATTGGCAAAGGCATTACGGACATAATTATCTAAGCATAGTAAGGGGTCAATGGTAGAGCAGCCCTTACAAAAACCATATTGACTAGTGGAGAGACTGTTGTGTGTCTCTTAATACTACATCAAACGTCTATTTACCAGGCGTTCCATGACCTTGGAAACTGCACTGGTAAGAGCAATGGGACGATAGAAGGGGAGATAGAAAGGAAGAACAATGGCAGATTTCCAGAGCTGAAGAAGAACTCCTTGTGACCAAATAAGATTTATGAGTCGTAAGAGGACTGCATGGGCTAACTGATGTAAATGTAGCATACGAATGTGAATGCCGTCACGCCCAGCTACCTGACGGCAATTGGTCCTGACAGCATTCTGAGAGGAACTGGAGGCAAACTGGAAGTGGAGGCAAAGTGAGAGAGTTGCCTCCAGTTCCAAAAGTGTAAAAGGCACACCATAAGATTCTTCTCCAATAGAGGAAACCGCTGAGAGATATGGACAAGATGATTACCAATTTCGGTGGCAATGTCAAGAGGGTTCATGATATCAACACCGGCAACCTGAAGAACAGGAGCCGTACTTTTTTCCAGACTTCACTCATAGAGGAAGCAGAAGAGATGGTAGAAACATAATCCTGCCAGCAAGTGTGTGTAGAGTTACAGATGACACGGCGAGCAACTGCTCACTTCTGCTTAAAATCAAGGACTCTTTCTGTGGTTCTATTGTACCGGCACTTGCCCGACGCAGCGCGTTTCAAATGTACTGCCCGAGCACAAGCAGGAGATCACCAAGGCATGCACTTCTGAGAATGCCTGCCTGAAGTTTGTGGTACAGAATGTGAAGCTGCGGTTAAAACTGAGGTCGAGATGAGCTGTAAAAGCTCATCAATGGAGGACGAAGAGGGAACCTCACTAAAAGCAGTTAGACGCGAGTAAAGGTCCCAGTTTGCTCTGTCAAATTGCCAGTGTGGGCTACGAGGAGGTGGTGAATATGAAGGAGAGGTAAGGATGATTGGAAAATGACCCCTGTCGTGCAAGTCCGGGAGGACAGACTAGGTGAAGTGTAGTACAGTTGAGGAAGAGCAGACCGAGAGATCGATGCAAGTGAGAGAATGAGTACGAGGATCAAAATGGGTAAGAGTACCCGTACTTAAAACATGGAGGAGGAGAGAAGCGAGAAAAGCCTCCAGCTGAATGCCACTGGAGTCACGGTGAGACTCCCCTAGAGGAAATGGTGGGCATTAAAATCGCCGAGTAACAGAAGGGATGGCAGTAAGGAAGAAACCAGAAATGCAACAGAGATACAAGGAAGATACAAGGAAAAGATTGTATACCACTTATTCAAATGGATAAGGGCTGCAGTGTAATGCTGTGAAGTATGAACAAAGAGCTGACGGTATGTAATACGGTTGTGTATAAGAAGTTCAATATCATTAAAGGTTCCATTGGGAAAAGGAGCTGATGAATATAATAAATCATAGCGCAAGATGGGATGGATAAGAGCAGGTTGTAATTTGGGTTCTTGTAAACAAACACAAACAGGGAAAAACAGGGAGAGCAACATCTGAAGCTCACCCCGGTTACCTCTGAGGCCACGGATATTCCACTGAAAATAAGCCATGATTTGTGAAGAGAAAGATACAAGAAATCTGAAGGTAGAGGTATCTACAGACTAGTAGGGTTAGAGAAGTCCATATGTGAAAGCAGCAGAAAACTTTAAGGCAGCAAGGGATTGTGATGCTGTGAAGAAAGGGGTTGTGCAGATGGAGAAGAGTGAAGAGGAAGAACAGGAGGTGGACTGATGTCCATCATTGGTCTAGTCTCATCAATATATTCTGAGATAGCTCCAAGTTTTTCAGAGGATAAGGACGTTGTATGTGGTACAATATTGGAGATGGAAGGAGGGTGAGTAAAGATCAGGGTGACGATGGACTGTACCAAAGTAGGGGAAGACGAAAGGGAAGAGGGAACTGGAGAAACTTGGGAGGGGACAGGAGAGGAAGCGACCTGGGAGGAGGCAGAAGAGGAAGAAACTTAGGTGTTGACAGTGGAAGAAGGTACTGTAAGAGGGGTAGGATGAACCTCCACACTCGTAACAGAGCCAGTTAGAGGTGAAGAACTGGGTACAGAGACTGGGAAGGAAAAACGTGCAGGTTGCAGATGGGAACGAGGTGATCAAGGAGATTTTAACAATGGGATTGTTTGGGATTTCAGAGAAGAAGAGGGGCGATAGGAGTAGGTGTTGTACGAGGTATAGTAGACACAGAAACTTGTGAGTGAGAAGTGGAAGAGGTGAGAACAGAATGAGGTGTCGAGGTAAGGATCTCTGAGTCCAGAACAGCAAAAGAATTAGCGACAGGGGTGACTTGGAAGGGATGACCACAGAGGAGGCTGCAGGAGTTGGGACACCAGAGGAGGGGGAAAGTTTAGTAACTCGAGAGTAAAAAATATGGGGAAGTCTCCCTTGGAGACGTAGATGAGAGACTGCCAAAGCATTTGGGAGGCCTTCTGCCTCTTTGAGACAACGGATTTCACGTTCATTTAAGTCAACTTGGCAACAGCAAGAGTAAGGTGGATGAGCCTCATGAAAATTAAGGCAAGAGGTAGGTAGGGTACAAGACACATTGGTATGATTGTCGGCACCACAGACTGGGTACTTGGCAATGGATCTGCATTTTTTTTATTGGATGACCAAAAGGCCAGCATGTAGGGATCACCTGTCGAAATGTAAACAGTGACCCACAATATATACAGAGGACGGAAGCTCAGGGCAGTCAAAAGTTAAACGAGCTACAGTGCAAAGGAGGACTTAAGTGTCTACCTTGAAGACTGGGAGGTCTTGGAGTTCAAGTTGTTCCTGAATGTCATTACCACATATTGGGAAATTCTGTTGGACAATGGTATGGGGCAGAATGACGGCATCACTACATTAATTGAGGGAATGATGTTTCTTAATAGTTACAGGAATAGTATCGACAGTTGTATGGAAAGATCGTGAGCTTGGTTTGCATTCTGGACAGAGATGATGCATGTAAGTTCTTAAGAGCATGAAAGGATATATCTCTTCCAACATTAGGAGCACCTTGTCAATACTATGGTCGGATAAATTAGACACATGTACAACTCTTGGGTATCTTTATTGAGGAAACGTTTCGCCACACAGTGGCTTCATCAGTCCATACGTAGGAGAATCTTGAAGAACAGGAGGAGAATGAGGTAATCAGTCCCTCAACCCTGAGTCGATGTGGTCAGTCCATCAATCTTGAATAGAATACGGCATACGTGCTGAGAAGGAGCTTATAAACCGTTGGCAGGAGAAGTGCAGCAGTCATAGGTGGTGTAACATTTGTTCAATGTTGAAGTAGGTCCTGCCCAAGAATTAGGCAAGCGAAGAATTCCCAAGTATTAAGATCCCAAGAAGTTACAGTGTCTGACAGGTTTGTAGATGAATGGTTCAGAGAACCGACATGTTGATAAATTAGACACATGTGCAACTCTTCAAGATTGATGGACTGACCACATCGACTCAAGGTTGAGGGACTGATTACCTCATTCTCCTCCTGTTCTTCAAGATTCTCCTTCTTATGGACTGATGAAGCCACTGTGTGGCGAAACGTTTCCTCAATAAAGATACCCAAGAGTTGCACATGTGTCTAATTTATCAACATGTCGGTTCTCTGAACCATTCATCTACAAACTATGGTCGGAAAGATAGGCAGTAGAGGAAGTCTGTCGTTGAGTAGAAAACTTAGTCCACTGTGCATTTTGAAACAGCATGTAAAGGGAGTGCTTGACATGCAGGTCTTTTCTGAGTAGAATGAGAAGGAAGTGAAGGATTATCATCTGGTAATGGTCTTGGGCATTTAGGTGTGGGACCAGAGTTGGTCCGAAGTGGGGTGGGCGGGTGATTCGAAAATTGCCGCACATAGAAGAAGCTGGAAGCATAGTCAAAGGAGAGCAGAGGTTAGGTGTATTGAAGGAGTCAGTCGGAACCCTGGTACCTGAAATAGGTGACGAAACGGCACCAGCAAGAGGTACAGGAGCATCAGAAATGTCGAAAGAGTGGTCAAATAACGAGGCAGGGTCGGAACAAGGTGTGATGAATCTTGAAGAACAGGAGGAGAATGAGCCTTTTGGTCATCCAATAAAAAAAATGGTGCAATATTTGTTCAATGTTGAAGTAAGGTCCGCCCTCAAGAATTCAGGGTGTTTAGCTGGAAGAATTCCTGTATTAAAGAGTCCCATCAAGTTGCAGTGTTCTGACAGCTTAGCAGATAAATGGTTCAGAGAACCTGTGACATGTTCTATCAAATTAGCACATGTGCAACTTCCTTGGGTATCTTGTTTATCGAGTGAAATGCCTGCCACACAGTGGCTTTCATCAGTCCATACAAAGGCGTGAATTCTTGAAGAACAGGAGTGATAATGAGGTAATTAGCTCCGTCGGTTCCTTGAGTCGATGGGTGGTTGTCCATCAATTCTTGGAAGAGTTGTAAAATATGTGTCCTAATATCAACATGTCGGTTCTTCTTCCGGAACCATTCATTACCTACAAACCTGTCAGATACTTACAATAACTTCTTGGGATCTTAATACTTGGGAATTTCCTTCGCCTTGCCTGTTTTCCTTGGGTAGGAGCCTACTTCAATATTGAATGTATGTCACCAATTACCTATGACCGTGCCTGCATTTCCTTCCCTGCCAACGGCTTTATAAGCCTTCTTCCTGCAATGTATGCCGGTTATCTCTATTCCAAGATTGATGGACTGATACGGATCATAGTCAAGGACCAGGTCTGATTACCTCGATTCCTCCTACCGGTTTCCTGCCAAGATCATCCTTCCGCATGGACTGGATCGAAGCTATCCGTGTGGCTTAAACGTTTCCTCAATAAAGATACCAAGAGCTGCAAGATGTGTCTGTCCTTACCTGTTGCATTGACAAGGTAGCTCCAATGGCTGGGAAGAGATGGTAATCCTTCTATGGCCTTATACTTTAAGAATGCATGCAATCCTCTGTTCCACGGCAAATTGGAAACTAAGTCACGATCTTTCCATACAACTTTCGATACTATTCCTGTAACTATTAAGAAACATCATTCCCTCAATTATTGTAGTGGTACCGTCATTCTGCCCCATACCATTGTCCAACAGAATTTCCAAATATGTGGCAATGACACTCAGGAACAACTTGAACTCCAAGACCTCCCAGTCTTCAAGGTAGACACTTAAGTCCTCCTTTGCACTGTAGCTCGTTTAACTTTTGACTGCCCTGAGCTTCTGTCCTCTGTATATATTGTGGGTCACTGTTTACATTTCGACAGGTGATCCCTACATGCTGGCCTTTTGGTCATCCAATAAAAAAAATGCAGATCCATTGCCAAGTACCCAGTCTGTGGTGCCGACAATCATACCAATGCGTCTTGTATCCTACCTACCTCTTGCCTTAATTGTCATGAGGCTCATCCACCTTACTCTTGCCGTTGCCAAGTTGACTAAAATGAACGTGAAATCCGTTGTCTCAAAGAGGCAGAAGGCCTCCCATATGCTTTGGCAGTCTCTCATCTACGTCTCCAAGGGAGACTTCCCCATATTTTTTACTCTCGAGTTACTAAACTTTACCCCTCCTCTCGTGTCCCAACTCCTGCAGCCTCCTCTGTGGTCATCCCTTCCAAGTCACCCTAGGTGTTTTTAAATGACCATAATTCCTTTTAGGAATGTCGTAGAACAATGATTCTGGTACCATTGTGTTGCCAGAGAGTTAAGCTATTTTTCCGTAAGATTAACTCAATTTGTGAATTTTTTCGACAATTTTTCGTTCGCGCTCAGTAGTTGGAAGGGATGACCACAGAGGAGGCTGCAGGAGTTGCGACACCAGAGGAGGGGGAAAGTTTAGTAACTCGAGAGTAAAAAATATGGGGAAGTCTCCCTTGGAGACGTAGATGAGAGACTGCCAAAGCATTTGGGAGGCCTTCTGCCTCTTTGAGACAACGGATTTCACGTTCATTTAAGTCAACTTGGCAACGGCAAGAGTAAGGTGGATGAGCCTCATGACAATTAAGGCTAGAGGTAGGTAGGGTACAAGACACATTGGTATGATTGTCGGCACCACAGACTGGGTACTTGGCAATGGATCTGCATTTTTTTTATTGGATGACCAAAAGGCCAGCATGTAGGGATCACCTGTCGAAATGTAAACAGTGACCCACAATATATACAGAGGATGGAAGCTCAGGGCAGTCAAAAGTTAAACGAGCTACAGTGCAAAGGAGGACTTAAGTGTCTACCTTGAAGACTGGGAGGTCTTGGAGTTCAAGTTGTTCCTGAATGTCATTACCATATATTGGGAAATTCTGTTGGACAATGGTATGGGGCAGAATGACGGCATCACTACATTAATTGAGGGAATGATGTTTCTTAATAGTTACAGGAATAGTATCGACAGTTGTATGGAAAGATCGTGAGCTTGGTTTGCATTCTGGACAGAGATGATGCATGTAAGTTCTTAAGAGCATGAAAGGATATATCTCTTCCAACATTAGGAGCACCTTGTCAATACTATGGTCGGATAAATTAGACACATGTACAACTCTTGGGTATCTTTATTGAGGAAACGTTTCGCCACACAGTGGCTTCATCAGTCCATACGAAGGAGAATCTTGAAGAACAGGAGGAGAATGAGGTAATCAGTCCCTCAACCTTGAGTCGATGTGGTCAGTCCATCAATCTTGAATAGAATACGGCATACATGCTGAGAAGGAGCTTATAAACCGTTGGCAGGAGAGGTGCAGCAGTCATAGGTGGTGTAACATTTGTTCAATGTTGAAGTAGGTCCTGCCCAAGAATTAGGCAAGCGAAGAATTCCCAAGTATTAAGATCCCAAGAAGTTGCAGTGTCTGATAGGTTTGTAGATGAATGGTTCAGAGAACCGACATGTTGATAAATTAGACACATGTGCAACTCTTCAAGATTGATGGACTGACCACATCGACTCAAGGTTGAGGGACTGATTACCTCATTCTCCTCCTGTTTTTCAAGATTCTCCTTCGTATGGACTGATGAAGCCACTGTGTGTCGAAACGTTTCCTCAATAAAGATACCGAAGAGTTGCACATGTGTCTAATTTATCAACATGTCGGTTCTCTGAACCATTCATCTACAAACCTGTCAGACACTGCAACTTCTTGGGATCTTAATACTTGGGAATTCTTCGCTTGCCTAATTCTTGGGCAGGACCTACTTCAACATTGAGCAAATGTTACACCACCTATGACTGCTGCACCTCTCCTGCCAACGGTTTATAAGCTCCTTCTCAGCACGTATGCCGTATTCTATTCAAGACTGATGGACTGACCACATCGACTCAAGGTTGAGGGACTGATTACCTCATTCTCCTCCTGTTCTTCAAGATTCTCCTTCTTATGGACTGATGAAGCCACTGTGTGGCGAAACGTTTCCTCAATAAAGATACCCAAGAGTTGCACATGTGTCTAATTTATCAACATGTCGGTTCTCTGAACCATTCATCTACAAACTATGGTCGGAAAGATAGGCAGTAGAGGAAGTCTGTCGTTGAGTAGAAAACTTAGTCCACTGTGCAATTTGAAACAGCATGTAAAGGGAGTGCTTGACATGCAGGTCTTGTCTGAGTAGAATGAGAAGGAAGTGAAGGATTATCATCTGGTAATGGTCTTGGGCATTTAGGTGTGGGACCAGAGTTGGTCCGAAGTGGGATGGGCGGGTGATTCGAGAATTGCCGCACATAGAAGAAGCTGGAAGCATAGTCAAAGGAGAGCAGAGGTTAGGTGTATTTAAGGAGTCAGTCGGAACCCTGGTACCTGAAATAGGTGACAAAACAGCACCAGCAAGAGGTACAGGAGCATCAGAAATGTCGAAAGAGTGGTCAAATAACGAGGCAGGGTCGGAACAAGGTGTGATATCAGTAAGGGGTCCAGGGGGAGCAGGATCATGGATTTTAGACTCTATGGTTAGGTCACTTCTTTCTTTAGTCTTTTAGAAAAAAATGAAAGAAAGAAGACAGGAAAGAAAAAAAAAGGGGTGAAACGTGGACTAATAGCTCCTATGAGGCAAAATGAGCCATAAATCCTTCTCCACATCCAAGAGGACCATAGCACTGCAAGCAGTGCAGGTGAAGCATGGAACCCATGCCATACCCTGCCCTTCATTCCAGTAAACCAGCAATCCGGGATAGCAACCTCACATCTGCCGAGCCCCCTCGGTGGACAAAAGAGATGGCCGTCGGACACCTGCCACAAAGCATACTTCCTTGAACCACAACAACCCCCAGAATCCGACAAAGATTCCGGGGGATGGTGGCGAGATACAGTCGTCCCTCGAAAGACACTCAAAGCCACCCCCCGAGAGACAGGAGAGGGATCGCAACACCTCCCGGTGATCCAGATTCCACGGCAAACTACACCACTGCCAAGGACCTCAACTGAATGGGATGGACCCCGGTACCCTTCCCGCTACCAAGGAACTAGAGTGCCTGGAAAGAGTCTCAAACACTGAAAGTAGGAGAGGAATAGAGGAGGGATGGGGAGGAGGAGGAGGAGGCAAGCTAAAAAAGGGTGATGGTGAGGATGGGATACAGAAGGATTTGGATTAGAGGAAATTAGGGTTCAGTCTGAGG